>NC_057795.1:288209389-288230114 GCF_018294505.1 Triticum aestivum | reverse complement strand
AATGTACATAGTACGAGACTTAATATCGATGTTTCAATTCGGTGTACATTGTAAGATTTGAACCGAGGACCAGGCATACGGGTAATTATTTCAAATTCGTGCCATACTAAGTTTCGCAAAGTTGACATTGGCTCAATTTGTTGTGCTATTTTGTAGGTCATATGTTTGAATCCATCCAAAAGTTTTCTCACTACCATGGTGTTCATCATATACATATGAATTTGTATTAAAAAGTAGCGTGGATACAGTGAAATGCGAAATCCACGTTAGAATTGGAGATCGCTACGTGACACACACTCTAATTCAAATAACTAACTACGTGACACACACTCTAATTCAAATAACTAATTATGTGACACACTCTAATCCACGTTAGCATGGGTACCATTTCGATTTTTTTTCAAATAACTCCTCATTAATTAATTTATAGTACTCCCTATGTTCACTTTTATAAGACCTTGAAGGCATTTCAGACAATGTGCAAAATAGTTCATTTTAAGTTGCCTGAAACAACTTACAAAAGTGAACGGACGGAGTATCTTGTTTCGAATGACTAATTATTGCAAGGAAAACACGGGCATGGTTATACATACAGATTCGTTTGCAAATGAAAGAAGATTTGTTTGCATTCTCAAATGTAGGCGCACCAGGCAGACCAGGGTCGTGTCGGGCTGGACGCTGCATCGGTGCCTTAAAGGCAACAACCCTTGGCTGACTGACATGTGGGCCAGACACCTGTTGGGCCCACATGTCATGGACACAAAGGCAGGTGCCTTAAGGCACCGAAGCGTAGTCCTGTCGGGGTGGTCGCGTGTGTCGGACGGACGCGTAGCACCCAGCCACCCACCCCCTCCCCCCCAAAAAAAGGACAACGACAGTATAAGTTCGTGCTTCCATGTTTCGGATTGAAATATCTGGCGGCCCCAATTCCAGCCCTGCAAAATCTCTCTTCTCCACCGTCCCCTTCTGCGCCCAGATTGCTCAAATCCATAATTCGCCGCCATCCCTCGAATCGCCCCTCGTCTCGTCTCTTTCCCCACTGTTCCCCACCTCTGTGCCGGACGACGACGACGAAGACGACGGTCGCGCTTCAGTACCGCACCGGAGCTACCTCATCTACACCCTCGTCCACCGCACCGGGTGGTCCACCGACAACGTCGGCCGCCGCAACCGACGTGCCTCACAGACACCGAGTTCCACCGCATCAGGTGCGCTTCACTGACGCCGTCTCCCAGCTCACCGGGGCTACTTCACCGAGCACATCGTCGCACCTCCGCCCCCCGAGGTCGTTGGGGCTTCACCAACGGTCTCGTCCACCGCATCGTAGTGCTCCGCTGCCACTCAAGATCTGCATTCGTGCGCGGCCAGCCAGCGCATCACCCTCAACGGCTCTGAAGTGACCCGCACTCTTGCTAGGCGAGCATGCCCAAACGCCGGCCCGAACTAGTTATCCACACATCACTCCCTTGCGCACTGTTCCAATGATGTTTGGATATCCTTTCACTGCTCTCTTAGCTTACACGCCTATGCAACTCTGACTTTAACTCTTATTTCTTCTGGAGATATCATCTGAAACAAGCAAATCCATTTTTAGTGAAGCATGAGGGGGCTACGGGATCTGGTACACATCCTGCACACCCGTATAACATTGTAAGTATTTGTCCTCCGGTACAACATCAAGGTCGATTCCTCTTATTTGATCAACCATTTGCCGTGTCAAAAATGTAGAGGGGGATGCAAGGAGCACAAGGCCTGCACATCCAAGCAAGTGGTAACATGGACTTGTACATGGAACATCCCAAGCGCAAGAAGAGCTCCAGCGAGCCTGTACAACGAGCTACCATAAGTTCCTGCATTTCATTTAATTCGTATTGGCATTCGTGTATGATTTGTGTGTAGTGGCTGATCCACGAATTCAAGTTACCAGGGGCGAACATTTAACTTAAAAATACGAAGGCACTTGCACTCCGGAAATCAACATAACTTGAGAAATGTGAAGCTACATGCACTTTGAAAACCAGCTAATGATCCAAAGTAGTTCAGATTATAAACACTAAATGATGCAAGCACCAAAAAACACAAAATGCAACATGGTGTACAAGGACTACAAACATGGTCTGTACCTGCCTGAATTATTCGTTCTCTGGCTGAAAATATCAAAGTGTAATTGCACGTATAACCAGTGCGCAAACTGCATATCAATATATCTATCCTGCACAAGTATGCCAATAGTTTCAAACAACATATTAGAAAATTATTTATGCTATGTTATCATGATACGGGGACTTTCTGGTAGATGGCCTCGACGTTTCCTCAAGCTATGAAAAGGCACTATAATTTGCTTGTCATCAATGCCTGCAAATCTCTGTCTCTCTCAACATAGTAGATCATCATTAGACACTAAATCCTTCAATGAGCTTGCAAAATGCTTGCATTAGATCCCTCATTAGACACTATATGTTCATCACCAGGAGCATGTAAAATGTTTGCATCAAATCCTTCATTAGCAGTCTGTTCATTAGACACTTCAGGCTCAAGAACAACATGAGCTTGTATGTTTGCACCGGAAACTTGATTAGATACATCAGATTTGGTCAGTTCAGTATTGATTGGGGGAGTTATAAAATAAGTAGAAATTGGTTTCATTTTCTCATAGATTCCCTACATACAAGCAGTTTTACAACACCGTCAGGTTTAACTATTAGCCAGAAATTGAAGAGTTGAATTAGATATAATCAGGGATGTGATCTACCTGCTCGTTGCGCATGCTACTCTTGCAAGCTGCGACTGTCCGTTTGCGCAAGCTCGATGCCATGCCCGTGCTGCCACCGCTGCCTCCCACGCAGGCTACACCCAGGGTTGGTTCTTCATCTTCTTGTCCTTCCGTTCGCTTGAAGCCCGGCAACCGCCCTCCAACGAGGGCGCGAGGAAGTGCTGTGTTGGTCTGTCCAGCGGCGGCTAGGTTAGGAGCGAACCAGACTGGAGGGTGGAGCAAATGAATTGGGATTTTTCCTGCTGTTGATCGATATGGGAGGTGTTCGTTTGGGCCGCGAGCCTGCTATAGGGCCTGCCTTGCACTTATGTTATTGGCCCTTCCATATTGAGATATTTTTCTTCATTTTTTACATTGCATGCTCGTGCGTTGGGACGAACAAAAGTAGCGTGGGCCAACCTGGACGACTCAAACTAGGTGCACACTTTCCAGCCACCTGAGGCAGCCGCCCATACCAGCCCCTATGGTGGCGTTGCCCCTTTTTGCGTGTACGATTGGATAGTGAAAAATATTCCAGTGGCGCTTTTGATTTACCCACAGAATGGTTGAATTGCTTGTTTCTATGAATTGAGTTCGCCAATAATGTGAAGGATGCCAGTCTTTTTATCCTATTGTAGATTGCTTAGATCTCGATATGCCAAAAGTAATCGCATGAAATATACAGTAAAAGCCAGTGTGATGTGTTTGGCTACAACTAGTCTGACTACACGTCCTCATATAACATATCAAGGACGCACCATCTTACCAGATTAACCATTCGACTTACGCATGCAGTGTGGAAAGAAAGAAGTATTGGGACTACGTATCCAAGCAATTGATGCCATGGACTCCTTTGTACAACCTTGTAAGCGAAAAAGAAGTTGCAGCGTGCCTGTATAAAGAACTAGCGTAAGTTCAGTTACCTGCTTCTCGGAATTTTAGTTAGCCACTTATTGCAAAAAATTTCAATTATGTTGCTTGGCTTAATTTAGTTTGCTACTAATTACATAATGGCACATCGCCTGTTAATCATATTGTAGACTACGCCTATCTATGTGTTTGATACTTACTGTTAAGAATTACCTGTTTGCCTTAACTTAAATATCTACTTGTTTGTTTAACTGCTTTGCTGCTGCAACAGCGGGTTACAATGATGTTAATAACTACTCCCTCCGTCCCATAATATAGGACGTTTTTTGATACTAGCATAGTGTTAAAAAACGTCTTACATTATGGGACGGAGGGAGTACTTTTCAGCATCCAATTGAAACTCTTTAATTCCTTGTTTGTTTAACTGGTTTGCTGTTATAACTCCCAGTTGAGATGTTTTGCTAACTTCAACTTTTCTGAATCCAAACGGAACTTTAATGGCAAAACATGTTAGCCCAAGATCAAAGAGCGAGGTCCCCATGGACATTGCATCATCCCACAGCAGTGGCACCAGCCCAATCGTGCATTGTGAATTGCCAACTGCTGATGCTCTAGAGGCTAAACTAGTGGTAGAAAGAGATTATGCTTCTGCACTTAGAGATGAAGTTGACATGTTGAGGAAGCAAACAGCACAATCACAAGTAGTTCTCAAGACAACCATTAAATATTTGGTGGATTTCAAAACGAACCAAGCTGAGACTGACCAGATTGTTAAGGTCCTGGAGGAAAAAGGAAATTAAATTCCTACTTGGTAAATCATAGTGTCGGATTCAGGGTTCCGGCAGACCCTCAAGGTTCGAACTCTAGGGTGCGCGCGGAGATCACACCTACTGCCTACCCGTGTCTCGTGGCCTTGCAAGGATCTAAAACTACACAAAGAACAACACAAGGGACACAAGGTTTATACTGGTTTGGGCCACCATTGTGGTGTAACACCCTACTCCAGTGTGTGAATGTGTGGATTGCCTCTGGGGCTGATGATGAGTAGTACAAGGGAGAACAGCCTCGCGAGGGTCTGTTCTTGGCTGGCGTGATGAACTGCTAGGGGGAGTTCAGTCGCTTCTCTCTCTCTCTATCTATCTTTCTATCCTTGTTCTCTCCATGCCTCTACCCTGTGAGTGGATAGTCCTATTTATAGGCGGAGGCCCTGGGCCTCTTCCCAAATATTGAGCGGGAAGGGCGCCAACAATTGGCTATTTTGAAGGGGAACGTCTAGTACACTTATCCTGACTAAAGTTGGTCCTCGCCTGCCAAAGACCCTAACGATGACGCTGGCTTGGGCTCCACAATGACCTCCATCCTATCGTCCTGCTGGTCTTGGTCTTGTTGCATCGAAATGGTTGCCTTTGCTTGATACCCTTGCCTGCGCTTGCCCGCTTTGCACCAAAGAGGAAACAAGGACTCGGCGCAGGTCGGCGCCCGCCTGGCCTTGGTCGTCATGGCTTGCTTCATGAGCACCTCGTGAGGTACCCCGCCTTGATCTCTCCGCCTCCTCTCGCGAGCCAGCCTGATGAGGCTGTGCCCGAGGAAGCCTCCTGTCGTCCGCCCTACGAGGCTCGGCCCCTTGCGAGGGTCTTGAGCAGGTGTTGATGAAGATGGGCCGTACCGGGCCACTCCTTGAGCCGCGTCTCAGGCCGCAGGCAGGCAAGTCTGGGTACCCCCGTTCCCAGAACGCCGACAGTAGCCCCCGGGCCCAAGGCGCGCCCGGACTTGGCTTAGTAGGGAAGCGAAGGGCCAAGTGCGAAGCGCCGCGGGCCCCAATAGCCTGCGGCCTTGGGTGCCGCGTGGCGGTTTATTGGATGTGTGCGGCCTGGCTCCCCCACGATGCCTCGGCAACTGCACAAATTGACATGTCCCTGCATGCAAAATGAGTCGTGATTACCTGTGATCGTGGAGGCCGGTGGTTGGCCTCCCTCGGCTATATGTACGGAACGGCACGAGCCCTTCCAGTTCATCTCTTCCCACTACTCTCTGTCTTCCTCTTCGCCCTCGCTCCTCCCTACGCCAATGGCGTCGATCCGTCGGTTTTCTGCCGAAGAGAAGGGGAAGGCCCCCCAACAGGATCCTGTCCCGCTTCCTCCGAAGAAACGGCTCGCCTCTTTCCGCGAAGGAGGGAGTGCTTGGCAGGAGGCGTCGAGGCCATGGTTTGAGCGGTCGCCGCCCGGATTCCCATTGCCATTGTACGCCCGGATCGAGGGTCCTGAAGGCGCTGGCGCCGAGCGGCACCGCCAGAGGCGCCGTCGCCGCCGGCGGATCACGGCGGTGCGCGTCGTTCCTCCTGGAGTTCACGCTGAGGGCTCCTCTCGCGAGCTCGTGCTTCACACTGCCATGCCTCCTCGGTCTTGGATCCGCCTCCCTCCTTCCTTCGCCTTCGAGATCCCACCGTGGGGGCCTATCGAGCTTTGGCTGCAGCACGCTGGCTAAAGTACCCCTACGACCGAAGCGGATGTCGAGGTTGTCGCTCCGGGTAGGGTCTACCTGACCCATGGCTGGGGCGAGATCGCCCGGGTCTGCAGGACGGGTGGCGCCCTCGCATTCCACCTTGAGTACGACGGCGCCTCCCTGATGTTCTTCAAGGTCTTCGACACGGAGGGATGCCGGCTGGAGTGCTGCCCTGAGAAAGGCGACCGGGGCCCTGCCGCGGCGAGGACTAGGCTCGTCAACCGCTTCCCCAGCAGCTCCTCAGGCAGCGGAGGTCTCGGAGGATCCAGCGACTCCGCCGAGCTCCTCGCGACCCCGGAAACGAGCGACGACAGCTACGAGCCCCCGAGCTCGCGTTGCTCTCGGAGCAGGGCGGGCTCGTCAGGCCGCCGTCGCCACTGATCTGTATGGGGTTGGCGCCGGTGGTTGAGGGCCCACTGTTGATGATGGCGTCTCTTGCGGAGGCGCGCGTAGTTAGCACCCTTTAGGATTTGCTCCTTTTGTTCCCTGCGAGGAATCGAAGAACACACCCTGCGGGGGTTTGTAAGGTGCTTGTAGTTCCATTTGTTAATATGATCCTTATCATGAAGTGGTGAGGGATGCTCGTCCCGTCTTAGCTTAGTTCCTCCTTTCGATCCTCGCGAGGACTTGACGCTTTGCGCTGACAGGTCCCGGTCCCAAGGCAGGCTTCAGCCGTCGCTGGTATGCCAGGTCGCGATGCCGTGGTCAAGGCCAGGAGGTGAGCGGCCCGGGTTCCAGTAAGAGCCCCTGAGCCGCGATGCTCAGGAGGTCCCCTTTAGCGCTCAAGTATCCATCGTTCGGTGAGAAAGGAGCGCGACGTCGCCAAAATGGAACTGCATTAGGTGCGATGTCGGTGCTGCGATAGCTAGTGTTTCCGGAGGGTGACTTATCTCGGGGGTGAGAAACCACTCCTTGGCGCGGCGCCGGGCCCGCTCGTCGACAGCCGAGGAGTTGCCTGGCGAGGTCCCCACGTGCCTCTTCCCTCTCGCCTTTGCTCCCCCTCGTGCTCTACGTCCTCAGGTCCCGTCCCTCGAGCGGGCTCAGCCGTCACTAGTATGCCAGGTCACAATGCCGTGGACAAGGCCAGAGGGTGAGGGCTGGAGAGCCAGTAAGAGCCCATGAGCCGCGATGCTCAGGTACCCCCCCCTTTAACGTGCAAGCAGTTCGCGTGGACGAGAGCGAAGGAGACGCTGCTGAGGCCTCGCCCGACACTGCTCCTTAAAGCAATCCTGCGAGTTCATCATGAGAAAAGCGAGGGTTTGCCGTTACAATTGCCGGCCAGCTGCTGGTTGCTCTAGGAAGGTGATGAGGCACTGAAGGCTTGGTGAGGTGGCGCCCTGCGGGGTTGCCGCGCCCAGAGCTCAGCCATTCAGGTTTGTCGACACTACAGGGACGGACCCATGCGCAAGAGTCGTGTCGTGGGGGAGCAGCTCCATCAGTCGGTGTCAATCGAGCGGGCGATTAAGTCAAGCATGTTAATCATGAAGGAGAAAATCCATTTAAAAAGGCGCAGAAAAAGGCGAACACCGCTGGGTTGGGCCCGAGCGACTTTGGGGAAAATGCAGCCCGTGGGAGCCCCCGATAAAGTAAACTAGAAAACATGAACTAAAGGGATACCTGCCGTAGGGATGGACCCATGCGGCCTCGGAATGATGCAGCCCTGGGGGAAGCTCCCACCTGAAAACGAAACTTGAAGGATGTCACCTGATGACGCTGAAGATGCAGGGGTGCTGAAGTAGCGGACGGCGTGTGCTGTGGAAGCCGATCTTCATGAGCCCCCAGGCCCAGGAGCCTCGGGAGGCTCCGGGGGCACTTGCGGCTCCTCGCGGACCATCTCCATCTCCGCTAGGACTGCGGAATGCCTGACCGCTTGAGCCTCCAAGATGTCCCTCATGAGGCGCTAACGCACAACAGCCGCGTTCGGCAGGCCGTAAGGCATGCGAACATAGCTGTGGGGCGGACCTTCGCAGCGTCCCACGCGTGAGGGCCAGAGGCGCTCCTGAGAGGCAGCCCGGTTGAGTCCTGGTATGTCGATGCAGACGCGCAACCTACCATCCTCGCCTGGATGGGGAGCTACGGCGGGTAAGCGGCGGCTGCCACTCATGACTCTTGACTCCTGTAGCTCCTGAATGATCTCGCTCACGAACTTCCGAGGGTTTGGCCTTCCTTGACTTGCTCCTTACTGAGGGAAACATGCGTTGAAGCACGCCTCCAAGTGGTGCCCGAGTGCCTCCCTCGTGATCTTAGCAAAGTCGATGGCCCTCCAGGAGAGAACCCCCGAGCCTTGCTCGAGGAGGGCGTCGGGCGCGCCTTCCTATGCGACAGAAGGAGGCGCCTCCTGAACAGGCGCGGACCCTGAGGGGCCTGCCTCCCGAGGGGTCGGAACAGGCGATGTCTTCTTCTTCTTAGGAGCGGCCTCGGGAAGCCTCCCGCTCCTGTGATCTGGGTCTTCGATTGATGCAGCTTGGAAAGCATGCTCCAGGGAACACACATCGTCTCTCTCTTCACAAGGCACTGTGATGACTCCACCGCTTCCTGGCATCTTGAGGACATTGTAGTCGTGACGAGTCACGACCATGAACTTGGCCAGGGCTGGGTACCCGAAGATGGCATTGTACGGTAGGCGAATGTGAGTGACGTCGAAGTCAATGAGCTCGGTGCGGTAGTTGTCGTGCTTGCGGAAGGTGACAGGAAGGCGGACCTGCCCTATCGGAACCATGGAACCATCAGTGACTCCTGAGAAAGGCTTGGTTGGCTGCAGCTGATTGTAGGGCACTTGGAGATTGTTGAACATCTCGATGGATAGGACCTTGAGCCCTGCTCCACCGTTGATGAGGGTCCTGGTGACTTGCACATTGCTGATGATTGGGGAACAAAGCATTGGGAGGACTCCGGCTGTGGCCGCGCACTTGAGCTGATCCACTGAGCTGAACGTGATGGCGCACGCTGACCACCTGAGAGGGCGTGTGGCCTCGAGCTTGGGGAGGACTGCATTCACTTCGCGAGCAAACTGCTTGAAGATGCGCTGAGAGGCCGGGGCTTGAGCGCCGCCCAAGATGCAAGCGATTGCGCGCGGCTCCTGGGAGCCTCCAGCCCCTCGTCCTGATGATGGTCTTCATTCCTCCTCGGCTGTGGTGGCAGAGGAGGGAGGCCCGCATTGCCTAGTGGGCGGTCCTCAACAGGCTGATCCCTCCAACCCCCCTCACGAGGTGGGTCCCTCCAACCTCTCTCACGAGGCTGGTCCTGCCAGCGGTCCTTGCAAGGTCGGTCACGCCACCCTTGGCGAGGGCCACGGTCTTCCCAACGTCCTCCAGCTCTTCCTCCTCCTCGGCCATAGCCCCGTTTGCTGCGCTCGAGGCTTTGGCCTGCTCGCACGTCTCTCTTATGGCCCTGAGCTCTTGGCATTCGTTGGTGTTGTGGGTGTGGAGATCGTGGTACACGCAGTACTGGTTTCCCTTGGATGACTCAGGCTGATCCCTGCCTCGCTTGGTGTCCGGCTCTGCTGCAAGTACGGCAGCCCCCTTGCGCTTCACGTCCTTGGTCTTGGGCTTCTTCTCTTCTGGGTCAGCAGCTGGCAGCTCGTGGAGGGAAAGGCGCCCTTCCTCAGCCCTAGCGCACTTGGTCGCCAAATTGAACAACTCCAGGGAAGTGCACAGGTCCTCATGGATCGCAAGCTCCTCCTTCATCTTGACGTCACGTACACCGTCGGAGAAGGCTGAGATGATGGCCTCCTCAGACAACTTGGGGATCTTAAGGCGAGCGCTGTTGAAGCGCTAGATGAACTTCTGCAGGGTCTCTCACGGCTGCTGCTTGATGCGGCACAAGTCGCTCTTGGCTGGGGGTCAATCGCGCGTGCCCTCGAAGTTGGCGATGAATTGGGTGCACATCTCGTCCCAAGAGGATATCGTGCCAGGAGCCAGGTTCAGGAGCCAGGTGCGGGCGCCGTCCTTGAGCGCCATGGGGAAACAGTTCGCCATGACCTTCTCATCCCCGTTGGCGGCTTCGATGCCCAGCTCATAGAGCTGGAGGAACTCAGCAGGGTCAGCCGTGCCATCGTAGCGTGGGGGCAGATCTGGCTTGAACTTACGTGGCCAGGCCATGCAGCGCAGCTCGGCTGAGAAGGCACGGCAGCCTGAAGTTGCCGTGGAAGCCCTCTGGTGACGGAGAGCTTGATCTTGTGGGTCTTGGTGCGCTGCCGCCTGGAGTAGCGCGGGGTCTTGGCGCGCTGGAGCAGGAGCGCGTTCGTGCCGGGCCGGTACGGGGAGCACACGGGCAGCTTCTTGGGGGCGAGGAATCTCTTGGCTGCCCTTCTCTTGCTGTGCTGGCGCCGGACGGAGTGGGTTCCGCCCAGGGGCCATGCGCCTTGGGGCCAATGCTCCTTCTTGAGGGGGAGGCGACTGAGGCGCCCCTAGAGCTTCGTCGCCCGCGCAGGGCGGGGCGCGGTGCAGCGATAGGGATGGTGCAGGGGAGCCCCTAGCGGCGCTGACGAGCTCGGTGATGCGGGCGAGCCACTCGTCGGAGAGGTCGTCGAAGGGACGGTAGTGTAGGAGCTCCCGCGCCAAGAGCAGTGCGGCGTGCGCATCCACAGGGGCACGACGGGCTTGGGAGTAGGAACCGGCTGGAGTCAGCGACAGGGTGGCGGTGCGGCCTTCTCACCGCACCGAAGGATGCAGGGACGACGCCTGCTGCTCGTTCCCCGCCGGGCAGGTGGCGGCATTGATGGCAGGTGACAGGGAACGGCGGGGGCGCTTGCCGACGGGGGCCGTCTGGGCGACGCGAGTGGCAAGAGCGGCCCGGCGCTCGGCGCGGGCTCGACGAGCGTCTGACATGGATGCGACAGGCGGCGAAAACACGAGGCGACGGAAGGCAGATTCCGGCGTACCCCTACCTAGCGCGCCAAATGTCGGATTCAGGGTTCCGGCAGACCCTCAAGGTTCGAACTCTGGGGTGCACGCGGAGATCACACCTACTGCCTACCCATGTCTCGTCGCCTCGCAAGGATCTAAAACTACACAAATAACAACACAAGGGACACAAGGTTTATACTGGTTCGAGCCACCATTGTGGTGTAACACCCTACTCCAGTGTGTGGTGTGTGGATTGCCTCTGGGGCTAATGATGAGTAGTACAAGGGGGAACAGCCTCGCGAGGGTCTGTTCTTTGCTGGCGCGATGAACTTCTAGGGGGAGTTCAGTCGCTTCTCTCTCTCTATCTATCTATCTTTCTATCCTTGTTCTCTCCATGCCTCTACCCTGTGGGTGGCTAGTCCTATTTATAGGCGGAGGCCCTGGGCCTCTTCCCAAATATTGAGCGGGAAGGGCGCCAACAATTAGCCATTTTGAAGGAGAAAATCTAGTACACTTATCCTGACTAAAGTTGGTCCTTGCCTGCCAAAGACCCTTACGATGACGCCGGCTTGGGCTCCACGATAACCTCCATCCTGCCATCCTGCTGGTCTTGGTCTTGTTGCACCGAAATGGTTGCCTTTGCTTGATACCCTTGCCTGCGCTTGCCCCCTTTGCACCAAAGAGGAAACATGGACTCTACATAGGCCGGCGCCCGCCTGGCCTTGGTCGTCATGGCTTGCGTCATGGGCACCTCGCGAGGTACCCCGCCTTGATGTCTCCGCCTCCTTGCGAGCCAGCCTGACGAGGCTATGCCGGAGGAAGCCTCCTGTCGTCCGCCCCATGAGGCTCGGCCCCTCGCGAGGGTCTTGAGCAGGTGTTGATGAAGATGGGCCGTACCGGGCCACTCCTTGAGCCGCACCGCAGGCCGTAGGCAGGCAAGTCTGGGTACCCCCGTTCCCAGAACGCCGACACATAGGTGAAATGTTCTTTCCATAGTTGAATAACCTTTGTGCTATATGTTCATGTAATCAATCAAACCATTTGTTTTAGAGATCATGTAATAATTTTTGTTTTGTTTTTTGGTTTGTAATTTTATTTGAGCACAAGTCTGTATTAATTGATAAGACTCGGAGACATTTCATTTCGATTGCTGTGCCAGACCTACAAATATGCCAATCGGGCTGAATGTGCATTCAGCAATAGTAGTAGTATATATGGACCGTGGCACGCATCGGAAAGGGCCAAGATGCTGGCTAAAAAAAGATGCTGTTGTAGCCAAAAAAAGTACAACGGCCTGGCTTATGTATGTTAGTTGATATTATTGATCCATATACTCTATTAAGTGTTAATATGTCTGTTAGTTCTGTACATTCTTGGTTGATTGACTCGGTATCTGAATCTTGATACATCGCTTGTGTACATATCTAAATGGGAGTACACATTATGCTGCGTGTGACATTTGAGTTGGACATGAAGTGTTCCAAATATTCGAATTCACCTTAAACTGGATACTAGTTTCTGAACTTGAGTATCGGCATTTGTAAACCATATTCATATATGACAGTGTAATACATCTTTGTCATCCTTTTGAAGATATATAAAAACACATAGAATGATTTATAAAGATTGATATAGGAATACAAAATGGATTCGAATTTAGTTGCCAGGGTAAACGTGGATGCTTATTGTCCCAAAATTCGAAAGAAGCTACAAAATGTCCACTCCCACGTCGGCTGCCCGAAGCCAAGTGTTTGGGAGATGGAAATTACTGTCTACCCATTACACGGACAATCCATCGGCCCGATTTCCACTGCTCTAAATAGGGGTAGGTTAGTATCTTCAATTAGACATGACATGACCGCCTCTGAGCCCATTCCGACACAGTGGGCGTCAAACATGGGCGGCAAAACACATTTGATTCAAGATCCTCCGAAAGACCTCTGTTTCTCCCTCCATTACCCATTCATACACGGTGGGCGGCAAAACAAACTCGACTCGACCGAAATCGATGTAGGCAAATATTTTCAATAGGGGCATGTTTGTAACTTCACTCAGACGTCACACAACCGCCCTACTTGTCAGCCCTGTTCATACACCGTGGGCGCAAACCATGGGCGCCAACCACCCTCTCCTCGCCCGAAATCGCTCTGGGCAAATATTGGCGAGATGCGAGATTACCGTCCTATCCCCAACTGATGAGACGTCCAAATTTTAAACGGGGGCTAAGTTCGTAACTTTCCCATATTTCAGACAGGCGTGTCCCAATAACATGGTTCCCCGTACCTCTCCCTCCATTTTCCCATTCATACACCGTCCGTGCTAGAACACCCCATCCCCACACCAGCCTCTGTCTGCCACCCCATCCATCGCCGCCGTCCTCCACCACATCCATCGCCACCGTCCTCCACCATGCCGGAGCGCCTACCAAGACCGCGTCGTCCACTGCTGGAGATGGACGTTTCTCATCCACGGCGACGGACCAATAGCCTTGCATCGCGTCCTCTCGCTTCATCGGGGCCGCTCACATGACCTTCTCTTCCACCGCAACGAGACTTATCCCCCGATGCACCCGTCTACCATCGCAGATCTGCTTCAACGCCACCGACAGCCATCTCACCCTCGATGCCTACACGGCGCCGCAAGAGAGGTGGTACTTCATATCTCCTCAACTTTTTGATCTCAACCAGAAAATAGATCTTGACTTGGTTACTCTACTTTCTTTTCAGCTCTTAGAATTTAGTTCTTAGTTCGAAGCAAACAATGGATGCCAAATATCATTTCTCCAGTTTGCAGCTTCAAATCTGCCATGGCACAACCATAATACGGTTTAATTGATCATGCTTAGGGTTTAATTGACCATGTTGGTTCCGTGGTGGTTTCTTTAATAGAAATCGGAGGGAAAACCGTCTTTTGCTAAAAAGAATATGCTTAGAGTTTCCCCCTTTTATGATCACTATACGATCAGAATACGTGCTTCGTGTCATAATAACACTGCTCCACGCAGCAAGCTAAACAAGCTTAGATGTTCAAATATGAATCTGATATTATTAAAATAGAGTTGTTTAATTGGTCAGCTAAATGTTCCTAAATTAGTTTCGAAAATGCATGTTCGCCGCTCGGGTGTGTATCTCTACATGGTGCCCACGGTGGGCCGGCCCACCCTGGGATTTTGGGTCGTCCTAGGCCTCGATTCCCCTCTGTTCTGTTGCGCGCTTCCGATCTCTACTCGCCCCCAGCCGCCTGCCTCGCCGGCGACTTGCCGTCCCTGGACGACATGACTCTAGGAGGAGACGCCGGACTAACAGGAGGCCAGGAGCCGCTCGCCCAACAGCGTCACCGCTGCCCAGGCGCGCCACCGTGCCTACCTTCCCAGTCCGTTCAGGGCTCAGGCGTGCAGCACCCACCAAGCCAACCCGATTTATCCTGAGATACGTCCTCAACACTCAGCAGCCACTCCTCATCACCCATTTTCGAATTGATTCATTACTCATTAGGCAGGACTGTCATTAGGGTTTGTTGTGTGATCAGTGCTACCTACAATTAATGGTTCAGATGTATTTCGGTAATCTTTAGTACCTCTAAAGTTCACAGGTTTTTCAAAATTCCGGCCCTCGAAAGAGAAACTAGTCATTTTGGATTGTTGGTCATAGTGACATTGACCCAGATTACTACTGCAACCCAGGTTTGTTGACAATTTTACTTGTCTTTCTTACTCATTCGATATAATATCCAATTATTCACATCGATTAGTTGCAAACAATAAGTGCTAGACAAACTTCTTCATTCAGACTTTGGACGGTCTCTTACTGTAGTTACAATTCTACATACTTGTCCTAATAAGCTCACAAGTAAATGATTGATTCACTACATCTATGCTTGCCTTGTCATATTTGTTGTCAATATTCTTTTAGGGTGGACCACCCTGTTTCTAAATACTGGAACCGTAGACCTGAGTGAATAGTATTTCTCTAAGTGATCTCTTCCATCATGTGTGGGTAACGAACACTGCATTGTATAGAAAGAAAGTGTCATTTCCAGCTTTTACATAGGTTTCGATCTTTTACATGGAATACAATCTGCCTACTTGCTTTGTGTTGCACTACCAACACTCCACCCTTGAAGCTAAACACTACGCCACTCATAGTTGCTTAGTTTATTTGTTCAAATACGAATTTCATATGATTCTAATGTTCCTACTTTAGTTTTGAAATGTGTGCCTGCCTGTTATAGAGACATAAGGGGTTTGTATTTCTGTGTGTGGTCTGGTCAGCACGGTTGGGGAGGTGAACTTTGCATATGCAGGGGTTTATAGGGAGACACTCTCCGAGTTGAATCCGCAATGCATTCCATAGATAATCTGACTACTTTTTATGTTTTCATGAATCTCAGATTTTGAACAGCATCATAATGATTATGAGCTTGTGTGCATGAAAATAATAAATCAGAACAATGCCATGGCTGTCAAACTTGGCATCAAGGGACTGAAATCAAGTCTAGATGCAATGCAATGCAAACGCTCCCACCTACAAATTCATGCTCAGAATATGATCCTAACAGTGATTCTGAGCTAGAGGGAGACCTAAGTCAATGTAGCTCCCTAGTGGAGGAGTCAGAGGAAGATTCCCTATCTTATTCACCCATCAAGGTACTTGCTCTAACTTTCCAAGGTTACATTGCTCGCACATACCTTGCAACTGATGCTTTGCATTGCTTCTACTTTGTTGAACTGCCATTAGCTTAGTTCACACATCGTGTATGTGAATACACCATGCCTATCCATTTTCAGTACATATTCCATCTGTCATCATACCATATTTATCCATTCAAATGTTGTTCTTGTGTATCAGACGTTCAAAAGGAAGAGGGCGATTGCTGATCGTGAAGGAGCACAAGAAAAGTATTTGGAAAAGGTAGTGGCAGCTGATAAATCAAATAGCCCATTAGGTGTAGTTGCAATATCACCTGACCCACAAAATACACCAACTCTAGCAGACTCTAGCCTTACTACGCTGGTCATTTCTGATGCCCCAACTCAGCAGACCCCAACTGCAGCAAACGGTATGATTATGCCAGTTGACATAGCACCAGCTGTACGATGCAAAACCCCCATTCCAGCAAAGAGTACACCAAATCCAGTTGCCAAATCCCTTTTCGAACCAGAGAGAGCCCCAATTGCAGCAAATAGGACCCCTATTCCATTTCTTCCCATTTTAGAAGATGAAGCTTATGTTGTTGTCAGGAACTTTGTGCGCATACTTCCTTCATGGAAAGATTATACCGCAGACATAGAACAATTTCGAGTCTTCCTCCACAACTTACGCGTAAGTAATGTACTAATGTTATTCATGGTCATTACTGCATATGTTTCTGCTGACAGAAGACACAAGATTTCATTCTTTTAAATAGGCGAGGAGCAAACTGGATTGTGATGACGAGCAAGAGTTGTTTGCGCTTTTCAAGCACTCGTTGATGAAGTATCGTTCCAACCTGAGGAAAGCGCACTTCAATGGCAAGCCTCTGAACGAAATTTCTGTAAAGTCTCCGGTGCTACATTTATCCGACGGTGACTGGAATAATCTTGTTACACATTGGTCTCGGCTGCAGCGTAAGGTACTGTCTAAGATATCACATCACAATTTGAACTACATTTCTGCATTTGTCTTAATGTCTCACTTGGACGAAAATTGTTAGCAGAAGAACATTCGTTCTCAAGGGACCACAAAATCTCGCAACTATACTGCACACTGCATTGCTCTCGTGAGTACCTCTTGCCCTGTATGACCATACTTACTTTCATAGCTGTTTGATTATGTAGCATCACTGCACATTTTAGCCTCGTAATCGCCCATTTGGTGGACATTATAAGATCCGTATGGACTCTTACACAAATTTAGAATCAACCCAATGCTTTTGAAGAGGTTTAGCTCTGCAGTCCTCTTGTAAGGACTGAACGTGGTCTATCACTACACTTACATTAATAGCTACTCCCTCCGTCCCATAATATAAGAACGTTTTGTACAGTACACTAGTGTTCAAAACACTCTTGTATTATGGGAAGAGGGATTGGTTCATTTTGTAGCATTCTGCATCTTATCTCCCTCGCCCACCATTTACTAAAAAAGATCAGGTCTATTTTAATCTTACCAACAAGTAGAATACACAGACAATGCCAGTGCAGAAGTGTAGCCCATTGCTCTTGTCAATACATTTTGTCCTGTAACGCTTGTACTTCCAGGGATTGGTAGTTGATTATGTAGCATCAATCTGCATCTTATCTTCATTATCCTCTATCCCTTCCAGTATTATCATATCTATAATTACTCTCTACAAAATGTAGAGTACAGGCAATGCTTATGAAGAAGATTCTTTGCTGAAATTCTTGAGTTATCCTTCCCTTGACATGGAGAAGGGCATTATAAAGTCGGTGTTAACTGTTAATGTAAGTCAGTCCTTCTAAAGCCTTTATCCTCAACTGTTGTTTAATTTTCTCATACTCCCTATCATTTACTGCTGTTTAGTTTGCTATTTCTACCAAAATGCATGTTCGTAAGAACCGTAAGTACTAAGTTTTACTTGTAAAACCAAATTTCTTATTCATACCATGCACATTACTTAATACTCCCTATATGTATGCTTGGTTTTGTGGATCTATAATCCAGTGTGTGGTGAAGCAGCCCACGTTTGCACCTTGTCATCTCCTGTTTTATTTTACTGATGTGGCTGATGATATGAAAAACATGCCATGCACATTATCCAAAATAGATACAATGGTTTTCTTTTCCCTTCATCTATGCTTGTTATGTTGACATGGTAATCCAGTAGTGTGGTGAAGCTCCACGCATTATGAACAATGCCAAATTATGCTATTGATATTTTGAACTTACTCTTTATTTTCTAATTTCAAATTGGATAGAATTGACAGAACAGTTATCATCTTTGTTTATACATGTGCAAAACCTGTCATCTCTCTGCTTTGTTTCAGGGTGATATGCCTGATGGCATGCACAAGTCTGCTGAAGGCTGCGAGACAAACCCAACATATATTGCAGCAAAGAAGGCAAAACATCTTGAAGATAGCGAGACAACCCCAAAGTCTTGTCTTGATGCAGTGTTCAAGTTACTTGAGACTAACAGTCAGACAAGCTCACAGAATTCGTTGTCTGAATCAGTTCGACTTCTTCAGTCCCAAGTTCTAGCAGAAAGGCATTCTGTAACTCAACTTCGACTTGAAGTCCTATCTTTAAGAAAGATTGCGGAGAACACCAATGAGAACCTCGTCACTAAATAGCTACACCTGGAAGCTATGACCGACATGCTAGGCCGGTCTCACAGCCTTGCTCAGCAGCTTGCGCAGTAGTTCCCCCACAAGGCTAACCTTTCTTGAACTGTCTTGGAAGTGGTCTCGGTTCAGTATTATTTTGTTACGCTGCAATGGTGCCCAGTTTTTCTAATCTGGTTCTTCATTGCGCTTTATGATCACTGGTGGCGAACTTCGATGCCCAGTGGATGTAATATACCTTAAATCCTTTATTGTATAGTGCAGGTTTATTCTTAGTTACTATGCCGTAATTTCTTTATTGTGTAGAGTAGGTTTGTTCTTAATTCCTACTAGTTACTGCCATCATTCGCTATCTGAAAAAAAAACAGATGTAGTCGATCGGGCCGAAACATTCGATAATGGGCCAGGTTTTTAGCGGGCCACAATTGGGCCGGCCTGCGTCTTTCTTGGGCCCGAATGATTGGGGCCTTCACACATTGCGCCAGGCCCAAACTTACACCGGCCTATATTTTAGTTGGGCCTTTTGTCGACCCAGCGCTTAGTTCGGCGCAGGTAGCGTTGGGCCATTAACAGGCTGAATATTGTACTGGCATGTTACGGCCGAGATGAAACCACGGGCCTTTAGCAGGCCAAAATGCATGTTGGGCCTCAGTTTTCACTACTCATCGACGAGCCTTCAGTAGGCCAAAATGTAGACCGGGCCGTTATGGGCCCAGTTAGCTCACGGGCCATTACCAGGCCGAAACATATCTCGGGCCTTAGTTGGCCCACTGATATCATGTGCCTTTAAGAGGCCGAAAGCTTAGTACAGGCATCAACAGGCCGAATTACGCGACAGGCCTTTAACAGGCCCAAAGTCACGTTGGGCTTAACTGTTGCCACCTTTAGCACGGGCCGTTAGTGGGCCTGATGTCCCTTCGGACCATATATGGCCCATGGGCAGCACGGGCCATTCCTAGGCCGAAAGTCACACCGGGCTAAAATGGGCTGATGTCTACATCAGGCCTCTAACAGGCCGAAAGTCACTTGGCTGTAGTTGGGCCGGAATATTCGGCGAACAATTAACAGGCCAGATCTGTCTTCGGGCCGCAAATGGGCCCAAATATTGGGCGAACAATTAATGGGCGAGATCTGGCTTCGGGCCGTAAATGGGCCCAAATATTGGGCGAACAATTAACGGACCAGATCTGGATTCGGGCTGTAAATGGGCCTTTATTAAGCAGGCCGTTATTGGGCTGGCCCACTAGTACCTGATTAAGTTCTACGGCCTTTGACTGGGCCAGCCTTTTTAACCTATATGGGCCTCTGTTGGGCCCAGCCACGTGTCAACGTACCATAGGCATGTCTCCTCCAATGGACGGGCGACATCTGGCCCACTGACGAGCTGACAGGTGTTCCCTTCGGCCAATCAGAATTTTACACGTGGAAATTTCCCATTGGTCGGGGCTGTTAACGGGTTATTGGATCCAAAATCCGACCCGATAGCTTAACGGCGTTCCATTACGGTGGATGCCACGTGTTGGTCACCCTTGACGAAAGCACTTCTGTGACGCGATTTATCGTCATGGAAGTGGACACTTCCATGATGATAATTTTGGTAATGTCATGGAACACTTCTACGACAGCACAGGTATGACTATCTTGATTCTATCATAAATTTGTCATGGATGTACATGCATGACAAAAAACACGACCTACTGTGACAAACACGTATCATCACGGAAGTGTATTTTTTTGTAGTGCAAGCAGTCTCTTCGGCGGTTCAATGAGGAGAGGCGTTGTAACACCCTGGATGTAACTTTCCATATTTGTAACTCCAACTCTTGCCATTTTCGGCTATGTGCTATGATATTCCCTCCATGGTTGGGTTTTTGTTTTTCGTTTTGCATTTTGTTCATGTCTTGCATCTCATATCGTGTCATCATGTGCATCTCATTTGCATACGTGTTCGTCTCATGCATCCGAGCATTTTCCCCGTTGTCCGTTTTGCATTCCGACACTCCCACATGCACCGGCGCACCCCTCTTGTCTCTTTTCGTGTGCGGGTGTTAAACGTTCTCCGAATGGACTGAGGCTTGCCAAGCGGCCTTGGTACACCACCGGTAGACCACCTGTCAAGTTTCGTGCCATTTGGAGGTCGTTTGATACTCCAACGGTTAACCGGGTAACCGCGAAGGCCTCTGGTGTGTTGCAGCCCAACACCCCTTCAAAACAGCCCAATAACCCATCTAAGTCACTTCCATGTCCATCGCCATTCGATCACGATCGTGTGGGCGAAAACCGCACCTCATTTGGAGCTTCGTAGCTCCTCCTACCTATAAAAACACCCATCCTTCCGAAATTTCGGGTCATTCCACCCCTAACCCTAGCAGATTCGTCCCCGCCGCCGCCGGACACGTCCGGCCGCAGCCGGACACGTCCGGGTCGCCCCGCCGCCGGCCCGGAGAGCCCGCAGCCAGCCCTCCAGGCCCATCG
>NC_057795.1:288186308-288209050 GCF_018294505.1 Triticum aestivum | reverse complement strand
GGAGCCGGCGGGCTCCCGCGGCCGCCGCTCCGCGCCTCCAGGAGCCCTGACGCCGGCCGACCCCCTCCTCCTCGGCCCGGATCCGAACGGCGCCCCCATCTCTCCCTCCTCTCCGGCGAAACTCCGGCGAAACCCTCCGGATCTAAGATCCAAAACGATAGGTTGACTTTTCCCCGACCCCCGAAATCGTCCAAGTCATTTTTCTGTCAGTTAATTGTTGCATTTTCGTCGTGCCATAACTTTGCACCCGTGACTCCGTTTTGGGCGTTTAGCATACCATATTGTTCATATCGATGAGTACATCATTTCATCTCATTGCATCATTTTTATTTGAGCTCATCTTGATGCCCGAAATGCTGTTGGAAGAGGGCTATGTGATGTTAGTTTCAGTTTCTTATCAGAACATGCACTTTTGTTATTTTTGCCATGATTGATGTGTGCATCTTATGAACTTGAGCCCTACATGTGTTTTGAACTATGCCATGCCATCTTTACAAGGGTTTATGCCATGTATTTTTGTGATCTCTGTGGTGACTAGCACAACCATGTAAACTGGGCTTCGTGATGTTGCTGATTTTAGTCCCTGTTTTGCTGTTATTTTTATGCCATGTAAACATGATGCTACAGAGAGATCCATGCATATTTTGAGATACTTCAGTAAGGATGTTTTGAACATATGGTTATGCTCTATCCATTCATGCCCCTGGTTGCAATTATGGAGTAGTCTAGCAAGTCATTTTCTTGCTCTACTTTTGCTATAAAATGTTTCCTGGCAAATTGTTTACATGATATTCAATTTTGCCAAGGTTGTTGTAGATGATCCTTGCATGCTATGATCTTGTTCTTGCCATGTTTAGTTTCATAAACATGTATTCTTGCTGGTGCTATGCTTATCTTGTCATTCAATGACTTGTGGTGAGTGAATCGAGCTCGCAAAGATGCCTTCATAATTCTGTCAATGCCATGCCCTGTTTGCTGAATTTGTTAACGGAACTTGCTATGTTTACATGGGTGCCATCATTTCTTATGGTCCTTTTTGGCTCATGGTCAGTAAGGGACTTTTGTTCTATGCTTTGAGTAGATTCATGTCATGCCTTGTTTTGATATTATAAGTTCCTGTAGCATGTTGATTACTTGCTCTGAACATTGCTACCTGATGCTGTTTATGCCATGTCCAACCTGATATCTTTTGCACTTTTCCCATGCTTGTTTGAACCTGCTATGGTGTGATTTAGCCGTAGCTCAGTGTTCCTCTTTTGGTAAGCATCTCCTTTAGATCACTGCCATATGCTTTGTTTTTATGTTGGAGTGCTTTAGCATAGTTTCTTATTGCATGCCAAGTAGCATCGTGCTGTTAATCACAGATTTGAGTCATTCTTGTTTTGCTTGCCATTTGCAAACCGTGCATCCGATTCCGGTGATCTTTATATCGAATTCAACCGAAATCATCTCATCTTTCCAGCGGCATACTTGGTTTGCCAAGTTGATGCCTTGTTCATCATTTTCCCTTCCGGAGCACGCATAAGCATTGTATATCACATCTCGCATATCTTGTCATGTATTGCATCATGTTGCTTGTGCATTGCTCCATGTTTGATTGTGGTTCCATTGCTTGTGTTCTTGCTTTGGGTAGAGCCGGGAGACGAGTACGTGAACGAGGAACCTTTTGAGTATGCTAACGAGGATCAAGCCTTCAACAACTCTGAGAACTTTGCAGGCAAGATGACCATACCTTCGATATCACTTCTATCTTTGCTTTGCTAGTTGCTCTCTCTATCATTATGTTAGCTCTACCTGCCATTGTTTATCATGCCTCCCATATTGCCATGTCAAACCTCTAACTACCCTTTCCTAGCAAACCGTTGTTTGGCTATGTCACCGCTTTTGCTCAGCCCCTCTTATAGCGTTGCTAGTTGCAGGTGAAGATGAAGTTTGTTCCTTGTTGGAACATGGATACTTTGGGATATCACAATATCTCCTGTTTAATTAATGCACCTTATATACTTGGTAAAGGGTGGAAGGCTCGGCCTTAAGCCTGGTGTTTTGTTCCACTCTTGCCGCCCTAGTTTCCGTCATACCGGTGTTATGTTCCTTGATTTTGCGTTCCTTACACGGTTGGGTGATTTATGGGACCCCCTTGACAGTTTGCTTTGAATAAAACTCCTCCAGCAAGGCCCAACCTTGGTTTTACCATTTGCCACCTAAGCCTTTTTCCCTTGGGTTTTTGCGAGCCGGAGGGTCATCTTATTTACCCCCCGGGCCAGTGCTCCTCCGAGTGTTGGTCCAAACTAGAGCACCGTGCGGGACCATCCCTTGGCAACTTGGGTTATGTTGGTACTTGTACGCTTAGCTTATCCGGTGTGCCCTGAGAACGAGATATGTGCAGCTCCTATCGGGATTTGTCGGCACAGCGGGTGGTCTTGCTGGTTTTGTTTTACCATTGTCGAAATGTCTTGCGAACCGGGATTCCGAGACTGATCGGGTCTTCCCGGGAGAAGGTATATCCTTCGTTGACCGTGAGAGCTTATGATGGGCTAAGTTGGGACACCCCTGTAGGGTATATTATCTTTTGAAAGCCGTGCCCGCGGTTATGAGGCAGATGGGAATTTGTTAATGTCCGGTTGTAGATAACTTGACACTTGACTTCATTAAAATGCATCAACCGTGTGTGTAGCTGTGATGGTCTCTTCTCGGCGGAGTCCGGGAAGTGAACACGGTTTGGGTTATGTATGAACGTAAGTAGTTTCAGGATCACTTCTGGATCACTTCTAGCTTCTCGCCGTTGCGTTGCTTCTCTTCTCGCTCTCACTTGCGTATGTTAGCCACCATATATGCTTAGTGCTTGCTGCAGCTCCACCATATTACCCCTTTTCCTACCTTAAGCTTAAATAGTCTTGATCTCGCGGGTGTGAGATTGCTGAGTCCCCGTGGCTCACATATTCTACCAAAACAGATGCAGGTACCGAGGATACTAGCGCAAGTGGCGCAATCGAGCTCAAGTGGGAGTTTGACGAGGATCTTGGTCGTTACTATGTTTCATTTCCAGATGATCAGTAGAGGATCCCAGTCGGGACGATCGGGGATCTAGCTTCTGGGGTTGTCTTCTTTCATTTGGATTTTGACCGTAGCCGGTCTATGAGTGTATTTGAATGATGTATGATCTAAATTATGTATTGTGTGAAGTGGCGATTATAAGCCAACTCTCTTATCCCATTCTTGTTCATTACATGGGATTGTGTGAAGATGACCCTTCTTGCGACAAAACCACCATGCGGTTATGCCTCTAAGTCGTGCTTTGACATGCGGGAGATATAGCCGCATCGTGGGCGGTACAGGCGTAAGGCCATTGGTGAGGAAGTAGCCCAGCTCTTGGCGGCCAGGTTCATTGTTGAAGTTTTTCATCCAGAGTGGTTGGCTAACCCGGTGCTTGTGCTTAAGAAGAATGGCACCTGGTGTATGTGTGTGGATTACACGGACTTAAACAAGGCTTGTCCAGCTGATCCTTTCGCTCTCCCCCGTATTGATCAAACCATTGATGCTACGGCTGCTTGTGAGCGTTTGAGCTTTTTGGATGCTTACTCTGGTTATCATCATATCAAGATGGCAGTTAAGGACCAGGAGAAGACGACTTTTATTACTCCGTTTGGAGCCTTCTGCTATGTGTCTATGCGTTTTGGGCTTAAGAGTGCCCAAGCGACTTATCAACGGTGTGTACAGAATTGTCTTCACAATCAGATTGGGCGCAATGTTCATGCTTATGTGGATGACATCGTGGTAAAGTCCAGAGAGAAGGAGACCTTGATAGATGATCTGAAGGAGACCTTTGATAATCTCCAGGTCTACAAGATGATTCTTAACCCAGCTGTCGGGTGGTAGGTGCGACATATGCCAACGGGTGGCTTATCATTCTGGGAGCCAGTAAGACATCGCCGGTGCCTGGAAACGGGATAAGGCGAAGACATGCACTCCGGAGAATCTTACCCAGGTTCGGGGCTCTCCGTGGAGATAACACCCCTAGTCCTGGTCTGCGGGGTCTCCGCATGATCACTAGATCAACAAGTAGCTACAAGAGGCTCCTTGAGCTGTTCACTGGTAAGAGGAAGAAGGGCAAGGCTAGCTCTCTTCTCTCCCTATGGTGATGTCTAAGACTCTCTGAGATCAACCCTTTGCATGGGTGTCCCGGGGGGTTTATATAGGCCTACCCCCCGGGGTACAATGGTAATCCGGCTGGGTGCGGGCCTAGGCCGTCAGTGTCTACGACCGCCATCTTCTCCGCCGGCTTCTGGGGCCCGCCGACTGGTGGGTCCCGCCCGGTTGTCGGCCCGTTGGTCGACAGGCCGGCCCCACCGCATGGGGGATCTTGTCGTGGGCTGGTTACTGTTACCTCGCTTCTCATGACGAAGGCTTTGTTGAGGTAAGCATGGCTATAGTGCCGCCGCCTTGCGGGCTCCCACTATAGCCTTACCCCGTCTTGTTCGCTTAATGGTGCGCGCGCCCCGAGGGGGGGAGCAAGCCGGCTATTGGAAGCCGGCCCGGCCTTAGGCCGGCTGGGGGAGGCTAGGCCGCCTTCGGCTGTCTCTCTGACCGAAGGGGCCCGCCGCCTGCAGGCCATACTGGCAACCCATCGTGGATGGCGTCATGATCCGCATGGCAACAGTGCCACGCCGGACGGGGTATGGCCGCCCTGTACGGCGTACTATAGCCATGTATGCACCGGGATTCGGGGGTGGCAGTGTTCGCTGTAGCTATGCCCCGTCCCGTCACCGTTATGGGGGTGGACTTTAGGATGCGGCCTTCGGCCGCTTACTTCTTGGAGTCAGCCCTTCGTGGGCCGCCTTTTCGGAGTCGGTCCTTCATGAGACGGCTTCTTGGAGTCGGCTTGATCGTGGTGTCCTCCAAAGGTTGTTTTATGGCCGGGCCGCCTTCCGCCAGCTGGCCTAGGTGATAGCTGGCCGGAGGAAGGCGGCCCCGTGTCTCAGGTCCTTCGAGGTCCGATCGGCCCATTGTTTTTTCTGAGGGCCAAAGGGAGTCGGTTAGGCTACCCATGGTCATTTACTCCGACAGCAGTCCCCGAAGCTAGTTGGGCTTCGCGGCCAAAAATGGGGAATCGTCAAGCTCGGCCATCTTCCTATCCCGAGGAGCCGGCAGCTAGGAGCCGGCCTTCCTTACGCGTGCCTTCTCGGCGAAGCCTCCTCAAAATTCGAAGGCGGGAACCAGCTGGCGTGCTAGCCGAGCGGCGGGTTGACCGCCCGCTTTCCGTGCACCATGTGGCACCCTTCAGCTGGCAGGGCCTGCCAGCCCACGCGCGTGATGGGACGCCGTCACAGGCCGGAGCCCGCCACTCCCGTGCCTTGGCCCGTGCACGGATCTTCTGTGGCCCAAAACGACCGCACGTCTTCCGGCAGCGGTTCCCACTCGCCATCAAGGCGCGATAATCGCGGGGTGTGGGGGGAGTGGGCGTAGTTAATCCCACGCCCCCCCGTGCCTCGCCTCCTCGGCTTCACCGTGCGAGGCTATAAGTAGGGGCGTGGAGGGGGAGCAGCAGTCGTTCGCACGCTCGCCCTCGCCCTTCCTCCTTCTTCTTCTGCTTAGCTGCGGTAGCTCCTCGCCGTGCTCCCGCTTCGCCATCCATTCTTCCTCCCAGCGTGCCACAGGCTTGCCGCCTCCGCGCCGGGCACTTCTCGCCGTTGCACTCGCTGCCATGGCTCTGACGTCGAGCTCTTGGGATGGCCGCACCGTCCGCGATGACCACATCGAGTTTCTCCACAAGACGTGGCTGCTGCCGAGCGAGGATCTTGTGCAAGTCCGCCTCGCGCTAGCGAGGGAGGTTTCGCCGGCGCCGGAGGAAGGCGAGCGAGTGATATTCTACTCGCACTGCCTACGCGGCGTCGGCCTCCCCGCAAGCAGCTTCTTCCGCGCGTTTCTTGACTTCTACCAACTCCAGCCGCACCACCTTACCCCCAACACGGTGGTGCTGCTGTCGGCCTTCGTCTCTTTGTGCGAAGGCTTCCTCGGCGTCCTCCCCACCATCGAGCTCTGGGGGGAGTTTTTTCAATCCAAGCTTGGTGCGGTCGTCGCCGGCATGCCGGCTCCATGCGGCGCCTTCATCGCCATGAGGAGGTCCACCGCCGACAACCCCTTCCCTTCTATTGCGCTGATCCAGTCGGTGAAGCTATGGCAACGGTGTTACTTTATGTAAAGAACGTTGCCCCAAATGGCGATTATGTCAACTTGCCGGCCTACGTAGCCGGCCCACCGGCTTGGAGGACGGCTTCATGGTCCTACCGGGCCAGGTCGCTGACACCGGCTGGGGCCAGAGCCGTCGCCCGACTTCGGTTGCTCATCTAGTCGGACCACCTCACCGGGCCCGACTTGATCGCCGCCTTCGTCGAGCGCCGGATTCTTCCGCTTCAAGGCCGTCCTCATCTAATCTGTCAGATGAGCGGCCGCTTCGACCCAAGCCATCTCAGCACCAGGGAGATGCCTCAGGACGAGGTGTCTTATATGGTGAACTACATCGCCAACTGCAAGCTCAAGCTGGACTAGCAGTATGGCATGGCGCCATTCTCTCGTGCCAATCCACCACCTATGGTAAGTTTTCTTTCTTTATTTGTTGCCGAATCCCTTTCCGGGCCGACTCTTGACCAGTCGGTCTGACCTCAATCAGATCCCCCTTCTTCATCCTTCGACCGGGACCGCGGGGCGGGAGCGCGAGTTCGCCCCCGACCGCGAGGCGGACGATCCTGACGACCCCGACTTGGGGGCGGCCGCCTTGGACGACAATGCCGCAGGGGGCGGCTGCGAGACAGGCGGCTCCGGCTTCACCGCCGGCTTCGAAGACTGGCCCGACAATGACGAGGCCGATCCCGCTCCACGCCGCCAGCCGGCGTCCGACCCCCAAGGCGCCGGTCCATCCGGCGGGCCGGCCGCACGAGGCAGAGCACAGAAGCATCGAGCGGCGCCGACTCCCTTCGGCGGCCGGCCGAAGAGGCCTAAGGTGCCTGCGGCGGCAACCAAGCGGAACGAGGCGGCCGCGAGGGCGGCCCGCTTCCGCAAGGTGGTGACGCAGCCGCAAGCAGTCTCGGTGTAAGTTCTGGTCCTTACGCACTTTTCTTTCTTTTCTTTGGTGGACGTTCTTCTAAGTCTTTTCTCTGTTTTGTCAACCAGGGCCCAGCTCTCTCTTGAGCGGACTACCGCCGCCTCCATAGTCGGTGGAGCGGGAGGGTCTGCAGGCTCCCGTCGCATAGATCCCCGCGCCGAGCTTCAGGCGGCGATGGAGCGGAACTCGCGGGAAGCACGGGAGGAGCGGGAGGCAAAGGAGAGAAGGGCAGCCGCCGCGGAGCCGGCCCTGGAGACGACGGCGGAGTCGGCCGAGGCGCAGGCCGACGCAGCGGCCAGGGCCCGGGCGGAGACCGAGGCCGCAGAGAAGACGACGGAGGCCCTGCGTGGCTAGCCTCCGCAGCTCGTCATCCCCCTCCGTTCCGTGCCCCCGACGTCCCGGAGCCCCCGCCGGAGGAGATTAGCCGCGACCCGCCGATGACGGAGAGGGAGGAGGGCAACGTAGTCGTCCTGGAGGGAGAAGTGGTGCCGCCTCCGTCGGCCGGGACCGGCCAAGGCGGCCAGCCCGAGGTGCCGCCTGAGCAGGCGACTGCACAGGCGGATCTTGTGGTCTTGTCACCGACTCGTCGGCGTGCGGCGAGGGCGGCTTCAGAGCCGGATCCGCAGAGGGCGGCCGGCTCCAGCTCGTTGTCGCATGTACTTGAGTCAGCCACCGCTAGCTTGCCAGGGTGGACACAGGGCGGTTGTCGGAGTAATGGGCCACGGGTAGGCTAACCCGAGTCCCAGGACCTTTCAAGACATCGGGGCAGGCCGCGCCCCTCAAGCCGAGTCCTAGGAGCCAACTCCAAGACAAGTCGAGTCCCAGGAGCCGACTCCAAGACAAGCCAAGTCCCAGACGGCGACTCCGAGATGAGCCGACTCCAAGCTGGCGACCTCCAGAGAGGCCGACTATGGAGAGTCGGCCCATGACTCCTCCCTTGTCTTGAAGTACGATGCGGGGTACGGTCACGGCGTGGCTGTTCCCCCCTGCTTGTGAAGGACCGGCATGGCTACAGTGAGCCGTATCGCTGGAAGATCTCTAGTGAGGCGCGGCACTGTTGCCATGCCTGCCCTGACCTCAGCCATAGTGCGCAACGCATTGTGCCCACGATGCCGGCCTGTACGACCCGAAGACCGCGGGGCCGCCTGTCAGTGTGTGGACCGAAGGCGGCCTGAGCACCCCGAAGACGGACCTGTGGGAGTCGGCCTCCCTGGAGTCGGCCGACTCCTCCCCAGGGCCCCATGAGCCATTAACCAGATAGGATGGGGAATGGCGACAGTGATGGCCCGATAGACGGCAGCACTGTTGCCACGACCCAATGACCAAGCATGCGTCATCAGGAGTGCCGCTATAGTATCAAGCGTGTCCGCAGGACCCGTCAGTCGGCGGGCCCCAGAAGCCGGCGGGAAGGACGGCGGTCTGAGAGACAGACGGCTGGGACCCGCTCCCAGCCGGATTACCATTGTACCCCCGAGGGGTAGGCCTATATAAACCCCCCGTGGCACCCATGCAAAGGGTTCGGACCTTGATAGAGATAGACCAGATAGCATAGGGAGGAGAGAGCTAGCCTTGCCCTCTCCTGCCTCCCGGTACAGCTCCAGGAGCACCATTGTAGTCACTTTGCCTTAGTGATCATGCGGAGACCCCGCAGAGTAGCAGTAGGAGTGTTATCTCCTCGGAGAGCCCTGAAGCTGGGTAAGATCCGCCGGTGTGCATGTCTTCGCCTCATCCCGTTTCCAGGCACCGGTGATGTTCTACTCGCCCCCACCACGATAAGCCATCCCTTGGCATATGTCGCACCCAACCCTCGACATTTGGCGCCCACCGTGGGGCCTGGTGCACCGTCATCCGGAGATCTGTTCTGGACGGGAACCCTCTTCCTCCCTGGCGAGCGCAGCCAGCCAGGCCCGCCAGATGGAGTCTGCATCGACGCGCTGCGCGGCGCTGAGGCCGCCTGTGCAGCGAGCAGCCTCGCCGAACTTGTCGGCGAGGTGCGCCTCTCCGACGAGCCTACATCCAACGCAGGCACAGGTGGCCCCGAGAGTCTCCTCGCGGGCCTCCTTGACCAACTCCACGTCGCCGGCGAGCCTGCCGTAGACTTGGAGTCCGTAGGATCCACCGACCCGATGCTGGTCGACTCCGACGCCGTGTCGCTTGACACTTTCCCCACCAACGTGGTGGTCTACGACAAGCCGCTTCCTTACGAGGAGAGCGGCGGAAGCGCCGTCACGGAAGTGCTCGTCATCAATCATGATGAGCGCTTCGGCGAAGAAGCTCAGGACCCGCTCGCTGCGGCCCTGCAAGACCTAACTGTGCCCATTCCAGAGGACGCAGATGCCGAGACGCTGGAGACATGCCGCCTTTAGATCATCGAAGGCGCCAAGAGGCTGGCGAGCATGAGGCGACTGTCAGAAGCATACCAGCACGAGATAGATCGCGCTGTGGGCGGCTCGCCGGCTCCAACTGGGCCGAGCCGCCTAGGCGCGGTCCGGCAACGCGGCACGACCATCGCCGACTTGTTCGGGGCAAAACGCCCCGTATACGCCACCCCTGCGGAGAACATCCGCGCTGCCCAAGCGGCGACTGACGAGTTGAAGAACTTCGAGGGCGAAGAGCGCCGTTTGATGACGGAGCGAGTCCAGCAGCTGCTCGATGCAGTTGTTGCGCAGAACGCGGCGGGCGGCCGCGCGGATGCGCTGCAGCAACCGAATGACGACTTGCCTCCCCGCCGAGATCAAGGCGCGACTTCTCGGACGCCAACTGGCGGAGTCCGCGGAAGGAAAGAAAAGGAGCCGGCTGCCAGTCACAGTCGGACTCGCCTCACCATTGAGCACGACCAAGACGACCGGCCGAGAGCAGTGGTGTGGCGGGACGACTACCTGCCTCTCCCACCTAGAAGAGAACGGCGAGTTTCCCCGCCGCCTTTTGAGCATCCGACTCTCGGAGGCCGCCTTGGCCGTCGAGAAGGAGTCGGAGAGAACGACGCCCGCCATCGGATCGACCGACTCCACCGATCCCTAGCGCTGGAAGAAGAAGACGAGCTGGGTCCGCCTTGCTTCGGGCCCCGCATCCGAGGCGAGCCCTTCCCCAAAGGGTTCACGCTCCCCCGAGACAGACCCAAGTACACCGGCTCTGTGAAGCCGGAAGACTGGCTGATAGATTACTCCACAGCCGTCAGCATAGCGAACGGCAACAAGTGGGTTGCCGTGAAGTACGTTCCCCTCATGCTCCAGGGCATGGCCCGAACATGGTTGAACAGTCTGAAGCCTCGCAGCATCAACAGCTGGGTCGACTTCATCGAAGCCTTCATCCGCAACTTCACGAGCACGTACAAGCGACCTCCCAAGCCGCGCCAGCTTTCCTTGTGCATGCAAGGCCCTAATGAGTCAACACGCGACTACCTCACGCGCTGGGGCGAGCTTCGGAACTCCTGCAAGGGCGTGCACGAGGTGCAGGCTATCGAGTACTTCACTGCCGGGTGCCGAGAAGGCGCCCTCCTCAAGCACCAGCTCCTCTGCGACGAGCCAGAAACCCTCGACGAACTGCTGGTTATACCAGACAAGTACGCCACGGCCGACTCATCCATGAAGACGGAGATTCAAGTCAATGCAGCTGGCAAGGTGGCCCCTCAGGCTCCCAGAACCCCGGCTGGAGACGCTAGTCGGCGCCAACAACAGAACGACAACAAAAGAAAGGCCCAACAGCCGACTTCCAATAGTCGGCAGGTCGCGATAGTCGAAGATCAACAGCCAGAGTGGCAGCCTCCGGCCAAGCGGCAGAAAGGTGGCAAGTCCAATTGGTTGCCAGCCTTCTCCTATGAACAGACTCTGGATGGTCCCTGCAAGTTCCACAGTGGCGCGAAGCCTTCAAACCATACCACCCGAAAGTGCCACTGGCTCGCCAGAATCGCCGAGGGAGACGGCCTCCTTCCTCCGCCGCCTGCTGGGCCGCCGCCTCCACCGCCGCCCCAGCAGTCGGCCGCTCGGCCAGTTGGCGCAGTACAAGACGAGTACCCAGAAGAGCATGGAGCCTACGTGGTGTTTACCAGCGTGCTGATGATCGACACAGCAGACGGCAGCAGCAACAAGAAGTAAATGCAGTGGCAACAGATACTCTAGAGTTCATGCATTGGTCCGAGAAGCCTATCAGTTGGAGCAGAGCGGATCACCCAGAGGTGATGCCGAATCCGGGCTCCTATGCCCTCGTCCTAGGTGCCACCTCGGCCACTGATAGGCGGGCCGGCCACTTTTCGAGAGTGCTGATAGACGGAGGCAGTAGCATCAACATCCTATACAAAGATACCATGGAGAAGCTAGGAATCAAGCAGAGACAGCTACAGAACAGCCGGCCTGTGTTCCATGGTATTGTACCCGGCCTTTCCTGCTCACCAATCGGCAAGATTTTGATAGACGTCCTCTTCGGAGACAAAGATCATTTCCGCCGAGAGCCAGTCTGGTTTGAAGTAGTGGACCTGGAAAGCCCATACCACGCATGTCAGGACCCCGACTCGATGTCACATCGATCTAGCTGGTAACACTTCATATCACTTTGCGGCCTCACGCACGGTGTTCCCACGGGTGTCGCCTTACCTTTGCCCGGGACCGTTTGCGCCTTTTGGCTCACGTATATGATAGTGTCGCTAGCATCCATATGATAAAGAGCCCGGGCTGACATGACTAGTCGTAAACCCAAAGTGGCACAGACTTACAGGGACAGGCATCCATGACCCAGCTTCGAACGTGTCGGTCATCAGCAAGTGGGTCCGGGCTGTAGCACTGGGCTAGCAGGACTCCGGTAAACCGGGCTGTAGCGGGCTAACAGGACTCCGGTACTCAAAGCGTGACATTTCCCCGAAGGGATAGACACAGGAACGAAGAAGGACACATGCCGGCCAGCCTAAGTGTTCCGGAGCAGTAGCAAGCTACCATGGCTCAGTGGAAACACTAGGAGACATTTCCCGGTAAGAGAGGCTACTAAAGATAAAGAACTAGATGGTCAGATCCCACACATACCAAGCATTTCAATAACATACACACAATATGCTCGATATGTGCAATACAACATGGCATCACAAAATGACTCTACGACTTAAGTAATGTATTCAATAGGCTCCGAGGAGCGAGACATTACAAACATGGGTCTCACGACCCAACAATCAGAGCATACAAGTCAAAGCACAAGCGGAGGCTATCATGTCTGAGTACAGACATCTATAAATGAAAAAGGCTGAGAAGCCTGACTATCGATCAGATCCTGCCGAGGGCACAAGATCGTAGCTGAGGTATCAAGCTAAACGTCGAAGTCCAAGCGGAACTACTAATGAGACTGAAGTCTCTCTGCAAAACATAAAATATGCAAACGTGAGTACAAATGTACCCAGCAAGACTTACATCAGAACTAACTACATATGCATCATTATCAACAAAGGGATGGTGGGGTTTAACTGTAGCAAGCCAGCTTTGACTCGGTGGCTATCCTAAACTACGACTGCAAGCAACTCTTTTGAGGTGGCGCACACGAGTCCACATATTCACCAACCAATACACCACTATGGAACCGCTCCCGTCTCCCTACGAGAACGCCATCCATAGCACTCACGCTTATCTTGCGTATTTTAGAGTATCCACTTTCACTTGTCTATGAACTGATATAAGCAACCCAGAAGTCCTTTACCGCGGACACGGCTATTCGAATAGATCATATTAACCCTGCAGGGGTGTACTTCTTCACACACGCTCTCACCACTTACCGCCGTTTACATGACATGTACTCGACAACCTTCAAGCGGAAGCCCAACGTGGGTGTCGGCCACGGCCTGCCTAAACACTCAAGTCTCTAGTCCAGGTTTATCGCCTATTCGGGTTCCATCCATGAGGAGATCCGGCCGGAGTTTCGCTCACAGCCCCAAACGATGTGAACAGGGTTCCGTGACACCAAACGGGCGCCCGGTTTACCCGGCCACGTGCCTACCGCATCACAGCCCACCCCTACGGTCAGCGCTGCGCACGGCCTCCAGCATACTACAAACACCAGAAACTACTTGCAACTCCTGGACAGAGGACAAGGATGATCAAGAAGCCGAGAGGGTCCATTGGTTTCGGGCCCAATGCGTGGTAGTAGCTGAATCATGGATCACAAACACAGAACTCAGTTCCTGAGGACGGCTGCAATGAGACAACCCACCATGTACTCCTACATGGCCTCTCATCGCTACCTTTACCAAATCGTGTTCACACACTTAGCTCACACACAGTAGGACATGTTCACACGCCTCTGATTCATCCCCGATGAATCAGACCTGACTCAACTCTAAGCAGTAGCAGGCATGACAAACAAACATGAATGAGTAGGCACAACAGGGCTCAAACAACTCCTACTCATGCTAGTGGGTTTAATCTAATTACTGTGGAATGACAGGTCATGCAGAGGATAAAGGGGTTCAACTACCGCAGCAAGTAACAGATGAATCGATGTTGTCCTAATGCAGTAAAAGAGAGCAGGAGCGAGAGAGTAGGATTGTATCGGAATGGACAAGGGGGTTTTGCTTGCCTGGCACTTCTGAAGATAACATTGGGTCTTCATCAGTGTCAACGATCACATCATCGGTATCACGTCTATCGAGAGGGGACAAATACCGGCAACACAGAAAGGAACACAATCAATGCAATGCACAATATGATGCATGATCATGACATGGCAAAATGAATGTGTTTTGGGCTAATGCACCTAAAACCAGATTAAATGAAGTTGGTTTGAATCCAAGATTCAAATTCAAACTCCATATGTGATTAATTAAATGCCATTTATTTGATTTGTGCTAAACAGCAGCTATAAGTTGTTCTAACATGCATGAAAATGGTACAGATGGATTCCTTGAATTTTTCTGATAATTTTTCATATATAATTTATTTAATTTGGAGTTACGGTTAATTTTCTATGAATTTTAGAAGTTTTTACAATTTTCTGGAATTTATAAATCATTTAATAATTATCTAAATTCCAGAAAGGAATTATTCAGCATAGTCAACAGGGGCTGGTCCGGGTCAAACCTGACCAGTGGGGCCCACTGGTCAGTGACACAGGGGCTAATCCCGGTCAAACCCAGCGCTGACTGGGGTTTGACCAGGGGTGGGGCCCGCTGTCAGTGGCCTAGGGGTTGATTAGTGTGTGTGTGTGGGGGGGGGTTAGCCGCTAATGATGCCCACGTCATCATCGCCGGACTTACGCCGGCGGCGACCAAAATGGCGGCGGCAACGCGCCGGACTTGCGCTAAAGGCGACGGAGGCGGTGGCTGAGGGCACCAGGGCATAGCCCTCGCTCTTGCGCATCCAGAGAGCCAAATGGGAGGGGTTGGGGTGGTTCGAGCTCGCCGGGGTCGAGCTCGTGGCGGCGGCCGGCGTTCGGGAGCAGCCGAGTATGGTGCTAGAGGGCACGGGAGGCGAAGCTACTGGTAGCTGCAGGTTCGTGGAGGCGCGCTGAGCACACCGGTGTACTCGGGTGAGAGCTCCAGTGGCTGCCGTGACGGCGGCGACGAGGTCAGCGGCGGCCGGAGATCGGGCCAGCATGGCGCAGTGGCTGCAGCGCGTTAGCCAGAGAGCCGAGGAGCGCGTCGGGACCCTGGGGACCTGGGGAGCACGCGGGGGCTACTGGAGCGAGCGGAAGAGCGCCGGGACGCGAGGTCCACCGGCAATGGCGATGGCCGGAGCTCGGTGCTTGCGGGGAAGGCGGCTACGGCACGGGAACGAGCAGAAAAGGAGGGGGAAAACGAAGAAGATCTTACGGCGGTCCTGGAGATCAGCACGGGAAGCTCGGGGACGGCCTGGCTGCAGCCAATCGACGACGGAGGGGTCCGGCGACCGGCGGTGAAGAAGATGGCAATTGCGTTGCTTCGGTGCCTCCGGGCTCGCGAGATTCACCGGAGAGGAGCCGCTCGAGGGAGAAGAGGCGATGGACGACTCGAGGAGGCGAGGCGTGCGCGGTGGCTACAGATACGGTTGACGGCGGCGAGAGGCGTGCTCGGGGCTGCGAGAGAGAGGGCAGCAGGGGAGAGAGGAGCCGACAGGGAGGGAGTGAGAGGGGGTCGGGGGTGTCGTGGCGTCGCGGAAAGCGACCAGGGCGACGAGGGGGTAGCCAGGCAGGCAAGGAGGAGCTGGCGCGGCTCGCCTGCGCGCCGGGCACGCAGCTGCTTCGGGGCGAGGGGAGGAAGACGACGGAGGGTAGCGGTGGCGGGCTGGGCCGGCCAGGTGGGGGAGCTGGGCCGGTCCTGATGGACCACCAGGTAAGCGCCAGGTAAGATGCTTTGCTCTTTTTATTTTATTTCTATTTTAGTTACTGTTTTCTATTTTCTGTAATTGTGTTTGGATTTATTAAAAATGCCAGAGCATTTCCAAAAATCATGCAACTGACTGTGGCCACTGTTTGGAATATTTCCAGCAGTAAACATTTCAGTTTGTGATTATTTGAGCATTTAAAATATTATTAGCAATTAAATGCCCAAATGCAAATACTATATAATTTAATTCAAAAATCCAGGAATAGCCTATAATTATGTTCATCATTTTTTTGGAAGAGGTTTTCACCTCTAACAGAAATTATGAACATTTCCAAAGGGCATTCTGGGTTATTGAAAATATTTTTATTGAACCTAGTTAAATTTCATTTGGTACTAGGGTTTCAACAATCCCCATTTCAAATTTCTTTGGAATTTAAACATGATGGCATGATGAACAAGCAAAGTCAAGCAAGGGCTGAACTGGGGCTATGACAACTCACCCCCACTAAACAAGAATCTCGTCTCGAGATTCAAGCGTAGGGTAGGGTGAAGGGGTAACGCAAGCTAGTATAATCTTCACGATCCCGGTTGCACTTCAAATGAACGTTGATTCATTCACCATCATTGTCTTGAGGTCTTGTTCTGAGAACTCCAGCTAATCATGACAACGAGAGGAAAGGAAAGACCCTAAAAGAATCGTTCTACTCGAAGGTTGAGCAACTCAGGATTAACTCACGAAATGGGACATAGAACCATCCCTCGGGTTGAGACACGAGATACACATCAAGAGGGGTGGAAAGAAACGGAGGACAAAGGTTCACTAGGTGGACAACAATTCCACACCTAAGAAGGTGGTAATCGATTGTCAACGTAGCGAGGAGTTGAGTTGCCATGATACCACAACGAGACACCTTCGGAACCGTGACTCGTAGAGATATTCCCTTAAGTGGCAAAAAGAATTAATTTTGATTCAGAGATCATTGAAACTCTTTAAACCAGCCTAAGACAATTCTCGAGCGATCGTTTGGAGGGGGTCGGTAGAATGGCATACTCAAACTTGGATGATGTGGATTACCTTGTTGAAGACAACGTAATGGATGATTTTTGCTTATCACCGGAAATGGAGGGGACATTGGTGGTGCAAGCTGGGAACAAAATGCAAATGCTGGGAATGATTCTGGTAACTGGGGAAGAACCCAACAATAAAGAGTGAATTCACTGTTGAAGTGGTTATAGCATAACCGAGGAAATCTGGGGCAATCCCAGCTAGTGCCGATGATAACACGTAGCGCTTGTGCGTGCTCTCAAGAACTTGAGCATTTCCACAATCATCACGGTTTTATCAACAACCGCGTCAAGGGTGCTGACAACACAACATACTACCATGATGAATAGCGATGGACGATGCAGATGCGAAGGAGGATAACACTTTCTCAGATTTCACCTTAGCGAGGCCAAGCAAATAAAAATCTGGGTGATCGGCCGAGAGACATTTAGCACTCCGCTTCTAATGTTCTCCTTGATGTGCTAGTATAACCCATTCATAGATATGGTTTGATATCTAAAACATCAAGTAAAAGGTCGGACTTCGGGAACACAAAAATCCATAGGGGCAACTAGGGAGTAAATCCTACGAAATCCCTAGGGGGGGAGTGGCCAACTTCTTCAATCAAGATACTACAATAATAGGTCTTCCGGCTGGGTGTGTTGGCCATGACATCCACTTTATCGGTTATCGCGAGACCAATATTATAGTTCTTGGGAAATGTTCCAAACCATCATATCTGCCTGAGATTCAGATCTGGTTGGTGTCAGGATATTCCAGACTCATCGAGTCTAGGAAGAAAAACGAAAGTTTGCAACATAAATCGACGAGATGACGTTGCGGGATTCTCGGGAGATGAACTACGATAGCAAGCTCCAAAACATGAGCTGGTTCTGCTACAAACATGTGAACACGTTGTCCAAGACAAGCATGACCACGTGGTAGTCTTATAATAAAACACTACCGAGTTCAGGAGGGGAACCATCATCGAGGATATCGAAGTCCTTGCATAAGGTATACTCTTAAGAAGGAACTTCTTCTCCTTGAACAATTCAATCAGTGGCTTGGTGTGCTAGGGACACATATAGATTGAAGGTTGCAAGTCTTCAAACCACAGAATTCTTCGCACGTGTGCATGACTGATTTGGAATGATTCCAAGAAAACAACATTGACTTTCTCGAATCCACGGCGGCAACTTGCATCAGATGCACATGAATTAACGGAAGTCACTACCTTCATCCAAACATATGCTTCATGAGCTAGCATGAACAAATGCTTTCAAAATTTTCCAACACTAGCTCAATGTTCAACAAAATTATGGAGAAGACAAGGATGTTGTCAATGGGCTCAACAACAATTCATCTGGGTTTCCTTTTAAAAGGAATTCCATAGTTAAGTGAACAAGTGATAGCATTGGTCAGGCCAAAGATGTAATGGTGTATGCTCGAGGGATCAACCACGAACAAGACAACATTACGAGCATCATTGGTATTGATTTGATTTGACGATAGCCCACACTCAAATCAAAGGATTGATAAGGCAATAGGTCCAGCAACTGATCACAGGGACCAACCGATGAAGATATCATCTTTCTTCAACACACACTACACAAGAATATCCCTTTGGAACGAACTAAGTCAGACAAGCTTTTATCTTCCAACTCTCCAAGTTGTTGTCTAGCTTAACCAACTAGCTCAGGGATATCCAACACAGATTCTTGGAGAAGGATGGTTCACAAAAAAAAAACCAACTTGATCACGAGCTCAACATAGCGGTCAGGTGACAACCTGGTAATATTTCCGAGAAGATCTTCGGAAATCACGAACCACCGATATGTTACTAAGCTCGAGAACAATCTTGCTTTTCAGGGCAAGATGATATGGTCAAATGAGCGAGGACTTAACAAATCCTATCTCATCAATCGAGGAGTGCACCAGGAAAATGGACTAGGTAGCACAATCAACCTTAGGGTGATGATTCAATAGTCAACTCGCTAAGGATGACGTTATTGTCCATTTAACTACCAAGCAACGGAGTTGCTAGGAGTATTGATTTCACACATCATGATTCACTTGTCGGCACTCCGGCTGCAACAACACGGAACCGAGGAATGAAAAAGGATGGTGTGAAGTATCACTATGTCAAGAATTCACAAAAGGTGGTGCAATTCTCATGAAATTCCTGTCATAAAGAAGGTAATACTTCAGGGTAGAGCAGACCAGAAGCTGGATTGGCATTTGATCTGCGGAACACAACTACTTTGACCCAATCCTAAATATGGATGAGGTACTGGAGTTTGTTTCTCCTAGTCATTCTGCGATAGAATGGCTTGACGGACCACAAGAGTAATAGGCATCGATAAACGGACGCACGCATACTCTTGACTATCAATTGATAGACGAGGGTCAGAATGCAACTAAAGAGAACAACTCAAAGGAACATATAATTTTCTGAGTTGTGGATGCATAGATTAGTATGTCGAACCAAGTTCAACATATTTCTTCCGGATAACCCATGCAGAAAGGTAGAACTGGCAGAGTCACAATGTAGAATCGAGAACCCATCGAGAGCACTCTGATTGTGATCTTTCGATCAGCGAGGAACATCTGCCATAAGCGGTTCATAGTATTTGGAGGAAAGGAATACCACGAACATCGAGGACTAATGCAAAGGTTACTAATAACCTAAAGGAACGAGCAAAACTATCAACATGAAGCAAGTAGGGTGAATCTCGGGTTCAAAACCCAGGGATAGAATACCTACTACTAAATGGCATCACGGGATGCTTTCAATAATGACGGCCAGAATCATCACACTGGGACACAAAACATTGCTAGATTACTAGGTGACTCCCTAAAACACCTAGGGTCATAATAATAGCTCCAACATATATGTCAAGGCAATAATTACCTCAACACACCGATTAGTGTGGTTAATCTGGCCCAAAGGAACATCGGAATGGGAGGAAGGAATTTTGCAAATGCTTCAGACTATTCAGAAACGTGGGGTGACTCGGACAGCATAACGGCTGTAATGCTCAGAAAAGATTTGAGACATTCACAAAAATGGTGGCATAACCACTCAAAGGCACAATATCAAGGTTTCGAGATCAACAATTTAACATACGGAAGTAATAGGAACTGAAACGAGGCTTAAATCCAACAATCTTATAGGTCTACGGATTAGTAACACGTGATCCTAATAGAAAGAAGAGATAGCCTAGTTCTTAATCCCCGTAGAAGAGAAGATGATGACTCAGATCAGAAGGCCATGAGGTATAAGGAGTAAAAGAGCCTTACGTTCCATCCCACAATCAATTCCCTTATATAACTAAAGAATTTCTAGACTCAACTTCGACCAGTTTGGCTTGGTAATCCTACAGGCAGTCAAGCTCTGATACCAACGCTGTCAGGACCCCGACTCGATGTCACATTGATCTAGCCGGTAACACTTCATATCACTTTGCGGCCTCACGCACGGTGTTCCCACGGGTGTCGCCTTACCTTTGCCCGGGACCGTTTGCGCCTTTTGGCTCACGTATATGATAGTGTCGCTAGCATCCATATGATAAAGAGCCCGGGCTGACATGACTAGTCGTAAACCCAAAGTGGCACAGACTTACAGGGACAGGCATCCATGACCCAGCTTCGAACGTGTCAGTCATCAGCAAGTGGGTCCGGGCTGTAGCACTGGGCTAGGAGGACTCCGGTAAACCGGGCTATAGCGGGCTAACAGGACTCCGGTACTCAAAGCGTGACATTTCCCCGAAGGGACAGACACAGGAACGAAGAAGGACACATGCCGGCCAGCCTAAGTGTTCCGGAGCAGTAGCAAGCTACCATGGCTCAGTGGAAACACTAGGAGACATTTCCCGGTAAGAGAGGCTACTAAAGATAAACAACTAGATGGTCAGATCCCACACATACCAAGCATTTCAATAACATACACACAATATGCTCGATATGTGCAATACAACATGGCATCACAAAATGACTCTACGACTCAAGTAATGTATTCAATAGGCTCCGAGGAGCGAGACATTACAAACATGGGTCTCACGACCCAACAATCAGAGCATACAAGTCAAAGCACAAGCGGAGGCTATCATGTCTGAGTACAGACATCTATAAATGAAAAAGGCTGAGAAGCCTGACTATCGATCAGATCCTGCCGAGGGCACAAGATCGTAGCTGAGGTATCAAGCTAAACGTCGAAGTCCAAGCGGAACTACTAATGAGACTGAAGTCTCTCTGCAAAACATAAAATATGCAAACGTGAGTACAAATGTACCCAACAAGACTTACATCAGAACTAACTACATATGCATCATTATCAACAAAGGGATGGTGGGGTTTAACTGAAGCAAGCCAGCTTTGACTCGGTGGCTATCCTAAACTACGACTGCAAGCAACTCTTTTGAGGTGGCGCACACGAGTCCACATATTCACCAACCAATACACCACTATGGAACCGCTCCCGTCTCCCTACGAGAACGCCATCCATAGCACTCACGCTTATCTTGCGTATTTTAGAGTATCCACTTTCACTTGTCTATGAACTGATATAAGCAACCCAGAAGTCCTTTACCGCGGACACGGCTATTCGAATAGATCATATTAACCCTGCAGGGGTGTACTTCTTCACACACGCTCTCACCACTTACCGCCGTTTACACGACATGTACTCGACAACCTTCAAGCGGAAGCCCAACGTGGGTGTCGGCCACGGCCTGCCTAAACACTCAAGTCTCTAGTCCAGGTTTATCGCCTATTCGGGTTCCATCCATGAGGAGATCCGGCCGGAGTTTCGCTCACAGCCCCAAACAATGTGAACAGGGTTCCGTGACACCAAACGGGCGCCCGGTTTACCCGGCCACGTGCCTACCGCATCACAGCCCACCCCTACGGTCAGCGCTGCGCACGGCCTCCAGCATACTACAAACACCAGAAACTACTTGCAACTCCTGGACAGAGGACAAGGATGATCAAGAAGCCGAGAGGGTCCATTGGTTTCGGGCCCAATGCGTGGTAGTAGCTGAATCATGGATCACAAACACAGAACTCAGTTCCTGAGGACGGCTGCAATGAGACAACCCACCATGTACTCCTACATGGCCTCTCATCGCTACCTTTACCAAATCGTGTTCACACACTTAGCTCACACACAGTAGGACATGTTCACACGCCTCTGATTCATCCCCGATGAATCAGACTGACTCAACTCTAAGCAGTAGCAGGCATGACAAACAAACATGAATGAGTAGGCACAACAGGGCTCAAACAACTCCTACTCATGCTAGTGGGTTTCATCTAATTACTGTGGAATGACAGGTCATGCAGAGGATAAAGGAGTTCAACTACCGCAGCAAGTAACAGATGAATCGATGTTGTCCTAATGCAGTAAAAGAGAGCAGGAGCGAGAGAGTAGGATTGTATCGGAATGGACAAGGGGGTTTTGCTTGCCTGGCACTTCTGAAGATAACATTGGGTCTTCATCAGTGTCAACGATCACATCATCGGTATCACGTCTATCGAGAGGGGACAAATACCAGCAACACAGAAAGGAACACAATCAATGCAATGCACAATATGATGCATGATCATGACATGGCAAAATGAATGTGTTTTGGGCTAATGCACCTAAAACCAGATTAAATGAAGTTGGTTTGAATCCAAGATTCAAATTCAAACTCCATATGTGATTAATTAAATGCCATTTATTTGATTTGTGCTAAACAGCAGCTATAAGTTGTTCTAACATGCATGAAAATGGTACATATGGATTCCTTGAATTTTTCTGATAATTTTTCATATATAATTTATTTAATTTGGAGTTACGGTTAATTTTCTATGAATTTTAGAAGTTTTTACAATTTTCTGGAATTTATAAATCATTTAATAATTATCTAAATTCCAGAAAGGAATTATTGCGTCAGCACTAGGTCATGCTGACCTCAGCATAGTCAACAGGGGCTGGTCCGGGTCAAACCTGACCAGTGGGGCCCACTGGTCAGTGACACAGGGGCTAATCCCGGTCAAACCCAGCGCTGACTGGGGTTTGACCAGGGGTGGGGCCCGCTGTCAGTGGCCTAGGGGTTGATTAGTGTGGGGGGGGTTAGCCGCTAATGATGCCCACGTCATCATCGCCGGACTTACGCCGGCGGCGACCAAAATGGCGGCGGCAACGCGCCGGACTTGCGCTAAAGGCGACGGAGGCGGTGGCTGAGGGCACCAGGGCATAGCCCTCGCTCTTGCGCATCCAGAGAGCCAAATGGGAGGGGTTGGGGTGGTTCGGGCTCGCCGGGGTCGAGCCCGTGGCGGCGGCC
>NC_057795.1:288110555-288186298 GCF_018294505.1 Triticum aestivum | reverse complement strand
CGGTCAAACCCAGCGCTGACTGGGGTTTGACCAGGGGTGGGGCCCGCTGTCAATGGCCTAGGGGTTGATTAGTGTGTGTGTGGGGGGGGGGGTTAGCCGCTAATGATGCCCACGTCATCATCACCGGACTTACGCCGGCGGCGACCAAAATGGCGGCGGCAACGCGCCGGACTTGCGCTAAAGGCGACGGAGGCGGCGGCTGAGGGCACCAGGGCATAGCCCTCGCTCTTGCGCATCCAGAGAGCCAAATGGGAGGGGTTGGGGTGGTTCGAGCTTGCCGGGGTCGAGCTCGTGGCGGCGGCCGGCGTTCGGGAGCAGCCGAGTATGGTGCTAGAGGGCACGGGAGGCGAAGCTACTGGTAGCTGCAGGTTCGTGGAGGCGCGCTGAGCACACCGGTGTACTCGGGTGAGAGCTCCAGTGGCTGCCGTGACGGCGGCGACGAGGTCAGCGGCGGCCGAAGATCGGGCCAGCATGGCGCAGTGGCTGCAGCGCGTTAGCCAGAGAGCCGAGGAGCGCGTCGGGACCCTGGGGACCTGGGGAGCACGCGGGGGCTACTGGAGCGAGCGGAAGAGCGCCGGGACGCGAGGTCCACCGGCAATGGCGATGGCCGGAGCTCGGTGCTTGCGGGGAAGGCGGCTACGGCACGGGAACGAGCAGAAAAGGAGGGGGAAAACGAAGAAGATCTTACGGCGGTCCTGGAGATCAGCACGGGAAGCTCGGGGACGGCCTGGCTGCAGCCAATCGACGACGGAGGGGTCCGGCGACCGGCGGTGAAGAAGATGGCAATTGCGTTGCTTCGGTGCCTCCGGGCTCGCGAGATTCACCGGAGAGGAGCCGCTCGAGGGAGCAGAGGCGATGGACGACTCGAGGAGGCGAGGCGTGCGCGGTGGCTACAGATACGGTTGACGGCGGCGAGAGGCGTGCTCGGGGCTGCGAGAGAGAGGGCAGCAGGGGAGAGAGGAGCCGACAGGGAGGGAGTGAGAGGGGGTCGGGGGTGTCGTGGCGTCGCAGAAAGCGACCAGGGCGACGAGGGGGTAGCCAGGCAGGCAAGGAGGAGCTGGCGCGGCTCGCCTGCGCGCCGGGCACGCAGCTGCTTCGGGGCGAGGGGAGGAAGACGACGGAGGGTAGCGGTGGCGGGCTGGGCCGGCCAGGTGGGGGAGCTGGGCCGGTCCTGATGGACCACCAGGTAAGCGCCAGGTAAGATGCTTTGCTCTTTTTATTTTATTTCTATTTTAGTTATTGTTTTCTATTTTCTGTAATTGTGTTTGGATTTATTAAAAATGCCAGAGCATTTCCAAAAATCATGCAACTGACTGTGGCCACTGTTTGGAATATTTCCAGCAGTAAACATTTCAGTTTGTGATTATTTGAGCATTTAAAATATTATTAGCAATTAAATGCCCAAATGCAAATACTATATAATTTAATTCAAAAATCCAGGAATAGCCTATAATTACGTTCATCATTTTTTTGGAAGAGGTTTTCACCTCTAACAGAAATTATGAACATTTCCAAAGGGCATTCTGGGTTATTGAAAATATTTTTATTGAACCTAGTTAAATTTCATTTGGTACTAGGGTTTCAACAATCCCCATTTCAAATTTCTTTGGAATTTAAACATGATGGCATGATGAACAAGCAAAGTCAAGCAAGGGCTGAACTGGGGCTGTGACAACGCACTGCTTGGCCGACCTGCCTTGGCCAAGTTCATGGCGGTTCCTCACTACGCCTACCTCAAGATGAAGATGTCGAGTTCCAAGGGAATTCTGACCGTAGCCGGCGACTACAGGAAGTCGTCCACCTGCGCGGCTGAGAGCAGCCGACTGGCCGAGTCCCTGGTGATTGCAGCTGAGAAGCGGCTCCTTGACCGAGTCATCGCGATGGCCGAAAAGCAGCCAGAGATGTCGCCCGACCCCAAGGAGTCGGAAGCTGAGGGCTCGTTTAAGCCGGCCAAAGAGACCAAGAAGATACCCTTGGACCCGGAGCACCCAGAGAGGTACGCTGTCATAGGTGCAAACCTTGACAGCAAATAGGAAGGCGAGCTCGTCGATTTCCTCCATGAGAATCGAGACATCTTTGCATGGTCCCCCAAAGACATGCCAGGTGTACCGATGGAATTCGCCAAGCACAAGCTACATGTCAGGCCAGATGTGAAACCCGTCAGGCAGCCCTTGCGCCGCCTGTCAGAAGAGAAGAGAAGAGTTGTTGGAGAGGAGATAGCCCGGCTTCTTGCGGTCGGCTTCATCATGGAGGTGTTTTTTCCAGAGTGGCTGGCACACCCGGTTTTGGTACTGAAGAAAAACAAGCAGTGGCGGATGTGCATTGACTACACAAGCCTCAACAAAGCCTGCCCAAAGGATCCGTTTTCCCTGCCAAGAATCGATCAGGTGATAGACTCCATAGCCGGATGCGAGCTGCTGAGTTTCTTAGATGCATATTCAGGATATCACCAGATCAAGCTGAACCCGGCAGACAGACTGAAGACCGCCTTCATCACACCATTCGGAGCCTTCTGCTACCTGACGATGATGTTCGGCTTAAGGAATGCCGGCGCCACCTTTCAGCGTTGCATGAAGAAGTGCCTCCTCAAGCAACTCGGCAGGAATGCCCACGTCTACCTGGATGATGTGGTGGTGAAGACGGAGAAGCGTGGAATGTTGCTAGAAGACCTCAAGAAGACCTTTGAGAACCTGCGGCGATTTCAGATCAAGCTCAACCCTGAGAAGTGCGTTTTCGGAGTACCGGCCGGCCAACTCCTTGGTTTCCTGGTCTCCGAACGCGGCATAGAGTGCAACCCCGTGAAGATCAAGGCCATCGAGAGGATGGAGGTACCCAGACAACTGTTAGACGTGCAGAAGTTCACCAGCTGCTTGGCGTCCATCAGCCAATTCATCAGTCGGCTGGGTGAGAAAGCTCTGCCTTTGTATCAATTGATGAAGAAAACCACCTTTTTTGGGTGGAACCACAAGGCGGATGAAGCATTCCTCCAGCTGAAGAAGATGTTGACTACTCCCCCTGTGTTGGCGGCTCCGACTCCTAAAGAGCCCATGCTCCTGTACATCGCCGCCACCAGCCGAGTAGTCAGCACAGTCATCGTAGTCGAATGCAAAGAGGAAGGCAAGGCGCTCCCAGTCCAGAGACCGGTGTATTACCTGAGCGAGGTACTGTCGACTTCCAAGCAGAACTACCCTCACTACCAGAAGATGTGCTACGGTGTACATTTCGCCGCAAAGAAGCTGAAGCCTTACTTTCAAGTGCATCGAATCACCGTGGTTTGCACGGCCCCGCTGGCCGAGATCATTGGAAGCCGAGACGCCTCCGGCCGAGTAGCCAAATGGGCCATAGATCTGGCTCCTTACACCATCTACTACCAGCCCCGCACTGCCATCAAGTCGCAAGCGCTGGCAGACTTCCTTGTCGACTGGGCCGAGACCCAGTACCTGCCGCCAACGCCCGACTCCACCCATTGGTGGATGCATTTCGATGGCTCCAAGATGCACACCGGCCTGGGAGCCGACGTCATCCTCACCTCCCCCAAAGGCGACAAGCTCAAGTATGTGCTGCAGATCCACTTCGCCGCCTCCAACAACGTCGCCGAATACGAGGCGCTCATTCATGGGCTCCGGCTTGCCAAAGAACTCAGCATTCGCCGGATCCTGTGCTACGGTGACTCCGACTTGGTGGTCCAGCAGTCATCTGGCGACTGGGACGCCAAAGACGCAAACATGGTGAGCTACCGCTTCCTGGTGCAGCAACTCAGCGGATACTTCGAGGGGTGCGAGTTCCTCCACGTGCCAAGGAACGACAATGATCAAGCAGACGACTTGGCACGAGTCGGCTCCACTCGCCAAGCAATACCTTCCGGCGTCGCTCTTCAGCGCCTCCTCAAGCCGTCTATCAAGCCTTCACCAGAATCAGACTCCATCTTTGTGCCAGCTCTTCCCGAAGAAGTCGGATCCGACTCAAGAGCACCAGCAGACGGCCCCAAGAAAATCATAGTTGAAGTCGGCCCGGGGACTTCAGAACCCGGCCCGGGGACTGCGCCACTCGGCCCAGGAACCGCGCCAGTCGGCCCGGGGACTCCGTCAATCCAGCAAGCGGCCGCAGACTCCAGCCCGCCGCCTCCTAGCCCAGCCACCCTTGTCCAAGTCGCTGTGGTAGCAGTTGAAGAAATAGTAGCACCCTCATGGGCACAGCCCATCCTCAAGTTTCTCGTGAACAGAGAGCTGCCGACCAATGAGATCTTGGCTTGGCAAGTGCAACGCCGAGTGGTAGCATACACCATAGTCAACAGAGAGCTGGTCAGGCGCAGTGTCACTGGTGTCTACCAGCGCTGCGTAGAGCCAGAACAAGGCCAAGCAATTCTCAGAGACATTCATCAGGGCGAGTGCGGCCACCATGTAGCTTCAAGAGCACTCGTCGCCAAAGCCTTTTGGCACGGTTTCTTCTGGCTGACTGCCCTGAAGAGGATAAAGAGTTAGTCCAAAAATGGAAGGGGTGCCAGAAGTTCCGCTCCAAGCCACTTCAGCCGGCTTCCGCGCTGAAGAGAATCCCCATCGCCTGGCCCTTTGCAGTTTGGGGCCTGGACATGGTGGGACCATTCAAGACGGCCCGAGGCGGCCTAACTCATCTGCTTGTCGCGGTGGACAAGTTCACCAAGTGGATAGAAGCAAAGCCCATCAAGAAGTTGAACGGTCCGACTACAGTGACTTTCATCGCCGACATCACGGTGTGGTATGGCATACCGCACAACATCATCACCGACAATGACACAAACTTTGCCAAAGGCGCCTTGGCCCGTTTCTGCGCGACGCAGGGCATCTGACTGGACTTAGCGTTCGTTGCCCATCCGCAGTCAAACGGCCAAGTGGAACGAGCAAACGGCCTCATCCTGTCCGGCATCAAGCCTCGACTGGTCGAACCACTCGAACGTTCGGCGGCCTGTTGGGTTGAGGAGCTACCAGCCGTCCTCTGGAGTCTGCGCACGACTCCAAACAAGTCAACCGGCTTCACGCCTTTCTTCCTCGTCTACGGTGCCAAAGCCGTCATCCCGAAAGACATAGAGTTCGACTCTCCACGAGTCACCATGTACACCAAAGAGGAAGCTGAAGAAGCACGCCAAGACGGCGTTGACTGGCTGGAAGAGGGCCGGCTGTTGGCACTCAGCCGGTCCGACATCTACCAGCAGAGTCTGCGCCGATACTACAACCGAAAGGTCAAGCCGAGATCGTTTCAAGAGGGCGACCTTGTGCTCCGGTTGATTCAGAGAACAGCCGGCCAGCACAAGTTGTCGGCGCCTTGGGAGGGCCCCTTCATCATCAGCAAAGTCCTGGGCAACGGCTCCTACTACCTAATCGACGCTCAGAAGCCTCGAGCGCGCAAGAGGGACGACTCCGGCAAAGAAACAGAGCGCCCATGGAATGCAAATCTTCTTCGAAGATTTTACAGTTGATGCAGTATGTATCGCACTACCCCATTTGTATTGAAGTACCAAGACCTTGGGCCCCCCAAGACGAGCTCGGGTACTGCCCTTTTTTGTTATCTGTATGATAAGAATTATGCCTTCGAGTACATTACTTTCATTACAAGCCGCTTGGCACCGGGCCAGACTAGTCGGCCCGGGGACTCGCCGCCTTGCGCTATGAGGCGCTTCCTGCAGTCAGACAAGTAGTGCGCGGTGCCTAATCCGCCTCCTGCCAAAGACGCAGCTTGGAGAGTGACTGTGAGGCGGGCAGGAGTGAGGAAGAACGGGCGACCACACGAAAATGGCTAAGGACCTAAAGCATGAACATAGCGTAAGACGGCTCGCAGAGTGACTCATGAGTAGTCGGCTCGCCGTCTTGGCCTCTATCAAGGACGGCCGACTCTTGGGTAGTCGGCCTGTCGCTTTTCTAGCAGACTTGCTAAAGAAACTCTAAACGGCCAAGTACTTGCCTTCCCGAAGTAGCCAAGCACTTAACACAGCGACAGTCCGTGGAGCGGCTGTCCAACTGGCAAGGCAGCAACTAAAGGAAGGCGGCAAAGGGAAGAGCCTAAAGAGCAGTAAGCAAGGAAAGACGGAAATCGGATAAATATTTACATAGGCCCTTGGCCGAATCTTCGAATAGAAGTTCAAGATACACCCCGCGGGTGGAACTGTTCGAATCTAACAAAGTTTTCAAAAGATTACTAAGACAAACAAACAGAGGCGGAAAAGGCAGCCTAGGAGGCGGCGTCTGGGATCGGAGGATCGGAGGAGATGGCGGTGTCAGGTGCCGGGGCAGTCGGCTGGGCGGTCTCGGTTTGGTCGCCTCCGGCGGTAGTCGCCTTCTCTCCACGCGGCTCATTGCTGGAGGCGCGGTCGAGCTGAGGCTGGCCGCCTGCTCCGTCTTCTGGCACCTCCACCTCACCTCCGTCCTCCACCTCGTCCTCCTCTTCGGTGCTGGAGTCGATCACCTCCGCCGAGTCTTCGCCATACTCCGGGTTCATCCCGAACCACTCTGGCGGCACTTCCTCGCCGCCTTCAGCCCGCTCGGGCACGAAGACACTGGTGTCCGTGTACTCGGCGATGGCCGCCGCGCGCTCGATAAGGGCGCCATCCTCGGCCTCCAGCTCGGCCTGGGCTTCTGACTGGAACACGGCCAGACGGTCCAGGTCAAGCCCTGGATACCACGCCTTGATGAACTCCAAGGCCCGGCGCGCTCCGGCCCGGGCCGAGGAGCCCTTCCAAGCCTCAAGCCGGCCGGCGGCGACTTCCAGCCAGTCGGCGGTCCGACTGGAGGTGCACAGAGCCGGCATGTCTGGCCACAGGGCGGCAACCGCCTGGGCACCGGCACGCTGAAGCTGGCGCAACAGCCGGTGAGCCGGACGAAGACGAGCTTCAATGCTCAGTAGCTGCTCATCGATGGTTCGGGGGGTGTTAGCAGCGATCTCCTCACCGGTTGCCCTTCGTGCCTCTCGAGCAGCCTCGATGGCCAGAGGGACTGTCTGTGAGTGACCAGGGAAGAAGTCTGCCAGGACAAAAAAAAAGCAAGTCGAAAAATCAGAAGTCGGCCTGACGCATAGTCGGAAGCCCGAAGAAATGAAAGAAACTTACCATCAACGATATCCTCGATCTCATGGAAGCCGGAGGTCAGCATCGGCTCCTTGTCAGGCCAAGAGGAGCGCTCGCTCTCGAACTCGGCCAGGAGAGCGGTCTCCCTCTTCTCGGCCTCGTCCTGCGCCTTCTTGAGCAGCTCCTTCTGCTCGGCCAGCTGCGCCGCCAGCAGGTCGCACTCCACGGCAAGCCTGCCACACTCCTCCTCCTTGGCACACCGGGCCGTATTGGCGTCACCTAGCTGCTCCTGAAGAGCGGCGTTGGTGCCTGAAGAACGAAAGAAGAGACAAATAAGTCGTCAGCAAAGAAGATCGCCGGGAAGATCCGGCCCGACTACAGCCCACGGGTGCGCCAGCGCGCCCCCGCGAAGAAAAGGAAAAAGAACTTACTCCGGCTTTCCGTCAAGTCGGCGGTCCGCTTGTTCAACTCCTCAACATTGTGGTTGAAGGCAGTGGCGCGGAGGTTATGATACTCCTGCAATAAGTCAATGAAGACAAAGTTAGTATTTGGAACTCGCAAGAGGGAGTTCCGAACCGCCTGCTCAGCAGCCGGCCCGGAACTCGGGGACTACACCCAGTGGGTGCGCTGGCGCGCCCCCACAAAGAAAAACAAGAATAAAAAAGAAGAGGGAAACGTACTCGGACGGATGTCCGCACGACCAGATGCGCCCTGGTGCAAGCTTGAAGGGCGTCGCCTTCAGCGCGCAGCTTCGACTGAACGTCCAGGAGTGCTTGGTTCAGCAGCCCGGTGCCGCCTCCGCGCAACCACCCAGTGGGCGCGACGCTTGTGGCCTCGGCGTCTAGGGTTGCCGAGCTGGCAACGCCGGTCTTCCGAGGTCGCGGCGCCGAGGTCGCCCTCTCTAGACGGCGGTGCACCGGTGAGGCGACTTGAAGAAGCAACCGCGCCTCGGCCTCATCCGCGATCGGCGGCTCTGACTGACCCATCGGCTGTTTGCCGTGCGGTCTCCCAGATGGCAGCGGAGGCGGCGGTGGAGGCACGAGAGTGTCCGACATAGAAGCCTCGCCGCTCTCCTTCTCCACGCTGGGGTTCTCGGTGTCGGCCTCTTCGGTCTGCCCCGAGAACTCCGAGGGCGGCGGCGCGGAGCTCAGTGGGACGACTAGCAACACCGATTGGCGCCGCACGGCCTCCTCGGCCCGCTGTTTGGTCGCGGCGGCAGCTTCGGCCTCCTCCAACCTCTTCTGGGCGGAGGCCGCCGCCTTCTTGGCCTGCGCCTTCTCCAGGCGGTCGGCCTCCTCCTCGTCGCGCTTCTCCCGTGCGTTGTGCTTCGTCGCCTCCCGGAGGTCGGCGGCGGGGTCAACCCGCCGGGTGTTAGCGGACGTCTCGGCCAACCCCATGACAGAGGGGACGACGACCCTCTCAAGAGAAAGAGGGGGCCTGAGGAAGAGCGGAAACAGAATGAAGGAGACTCGGACAAGATTCAACGAAGGAAAATAAAAGAGCATAAAGACTTACGCAGAGACTAGCGGCGGCCTTCTCAATTCCCTTCGGAAGCGGTTGGCCTTCGTGGCCGCCTCCTCCCGTTTGGTCGCGGTGGCCGCCCCCTTGAGCTTCTTCAACTTGCTGCTGGGCGCACTCAGCCCGGCATGACGCCTCTTCGCGCCGCCTTGGCCAGCCAGGCCGGTGGAGGAGCCGGCGCTTGACAGGCCGACCCTCGGCTGGTGGCGCGGGGCGACTTCCCCTTCGACGTCGTCGTCAGGCTAGTCGGCGAAAGTGGCCGAGGGCCTGAAGCCGCCCTCTGTTCCTTCTCCCCCGCCTTCGGCGTCGGCTTCCATCGCCGCCGCCCCCAAGTCGGGGTCGTCGACGTGGCTGTCCGCACGATCGGGAACATACTCGCGGGGCTGTCTCGTGGCGCCGGCTACAGGCTGCATGAGGGGGTTCTAGCTCAGAAGAAACCGACAAGAGTCAGAAGCCGGAGTCGGCCTCAAAGAAGACAAAACAATGGGAGGACGCGACTTACCACTGGTGGGGGGTTGTCGTGCGAGTACGGCTCCTTGCCGAACTGCCAGTCCTCCTCGAACTCGCAGTGCGCGATATGGTTCACCAAGCTCGCCACCTCCTTGCGGGGCATCTCCTTGGTGCTCATCCGACTTGGGTCTCGGAGGCCACTCATATGACAGATCAGGTGAGGCCGGCCTTGGAGTGGGAGAACTCGGCGCGCCACGAAGGCGGCCAGCAAGTCGGCCCCGACGAGACCCTCCGACTGCGCCAAGACTCGGAGTCGCGCTACGGCGGCGGCTCCGGCGGGAGTCAGCGTCTTGACTCGGTGAGACCAGCTGGGGAGCCTCCCAGTTAGGGGGGCGGCGTTGTAAGGCGGCAGGTTGACCGAGTCGCCGTCGGAGGAGAGGTTCTTCACGTAGAAATATGAGCGCTACCACATCTTCACCGACTTGATCAGCGCGATGGGAGGAAAAGGGTTGTCGGCTGTCGAGCGCCGCACAGCGATGTTGGTGCCGCACTGAGTCGGTATGCCGGCGACTTGCGTGCCAAGCTTAGAAGAGAAGAATTCTCCCCACGGCTCGAGGGTGAGGAGAACACCGAGGAAACCTTCGCACAGAGTGGTGAAGGCGGAGAGCAACACCACCGTGTTCGGAGTGAGGTGGTGTGGTTGAAGGCTGTGGAACTCCAAGAACGACCAGAAGAAGCCGCTCGCCGGCAGCCCCAGGCCGCGCATGAGGTGCGAGCGGAAGATAACCCGCTCGCCCTCCTCCAGTGTCGGTCGGGTCCCCCCCTCCGGCGCGGGGCGGGCGCGCACGAGGTCCGCGCTGGGGAGACGGCGTGTCTGGTGGAGGAACTCGATGTGTTCCTCTTCTACCTCCGAGCCGTCCCACACGCCGGAGCGCACGGCGGGGGCCGCGGCGGAGGAAGAGCTCATCGCCGTAGTGTGGAGTGCTCTCGCTCAGCAGCAGAGGCAGGAGGGAGAGAAGGCAAGATGAGGCGGGGGAATGGGGGAGAAGGGCGCGCGTGCGGTGCCGCTCCCCCCCCCCGCCTACTTATAGCCCTATGGGCTGAGAAGCCGAGGGGGCGGGCGTGGGATTAACTACGCACGATGCCCCATGCCGCCCCACGATCTACCCCATGAAGTTACTGCGCACAATAACAACGTGGGAAAACCAACCATCCACGGCCGCAACGGATCCGTTCATATGCCGAGGCACGGTAGTGGCGGGCCCTGTCTGACGGCCCGTCCCGTCGCGCACGTGGGCGGGCAGACTGTCCTCTCCACGTGGCGCCACGCGATAGGACTGCCCCGATGGCTGCAGGGAACTGTATCAGGCACGCCGCCTGGTTTCCCGCCGCGACTTTCAAGCTGTGACTTCTCGCTAGAAAAAATCAGACTCTCGACAGTCGGCCCAAGGGAAGACGGCAGCCGAGTTCCAGAGTCCCCTCCGGGGAGGTTGAAACTATTGAAGCCCCACAATGCAGCGTCTGCGGGGCTTCACCAGCTTCGGGGACTACTGTCGGAGTAATGGGCCACGGGTAGGCTAACCCGAGTCCCCTCCGGGGAGGTTGAAACTATTGAAGACATCGGGGCAGGCCGCGCCCCTCAGGCCGAGTCCCAGGAGCCGACTCCAAGACAAGCCGAGTCCCAGGAGCCGACTCCAAGACAAGCCGAGTCCCAGACGACGACTCCGAGATGAGCCGACTCCAAGCTGGCGACCTCCAGAGTGGCCGACTATGGAGAGTCGGCCCATGACTCCTCGCTCGTCTCGAAGTACGATGCAGGGTACTATCACGGCGTGGCCGTTCCCCCTCTGCTTGCGAAGGACCGGCATGGCTACAGTGAGCCGTATTGCTGGAAGATCTCCGGTGAGGTGCGACACTGTTGCCAGGCCTGCCTTGACCTCAGCCACAGTGCGCAACGCACTGTGCCCACGACGCCGACCTGTACGACCCGAAGACCACGGGGCTGCCTGTCAGTGGGTGGACCGAAGGCGGCCTGAGCACCCCGAAGACGGACCTGTGGGAGTCGGCCTCCCTGGAGTCGGCCGACTCCTCCCTAGGGCCCCACGAGCGATTAACCAGATAGGATGGGGAATGGCGATAGTGATTGCCCGATAGACGGCGGCACTGTTGCCACGACCCAATGACCGCTACAGTATCAAGCCTGTCCGTGGGACCCGCCAGTCGGTGGGCCCCAGAAGCCGGCGGGAAGGACGGCGGTCTGAGAGACAAACGGCTGGGACCCACGCCCAGCCGGATTACCATTGTACCCCCGGGGGGTAGGCCTATATAAACCCCCCGGGGCACCCATGCAAAGGGTTCGGACCTTGATAGAGATAGACCCGATAGCATAGGGAGGAGAGAGCTAGCCTTGCCCTCTCCTGCCTCCCGATACAGCTCCAGGAGCACCATTGTAGTCACTTTGCCTTAGTGATCATGCGGAGACCCCGCAGAGCTGCAGTAGGGGTGTTATCTCCTCGAAGAGCCCTGAAGCTGGGTAAGATCCGCCGGCGTGCATGTCTTCGCCTCATCCCATTTCCAGTCACCGGCAATGTTCTACTCGCCCCCACCATGATAAGCCATCCCTTGGCATATGTCGCACCCAACCCCCAACAACGGTGGGACAGCCGCGCTGAATTTGGCGGCGCAAGACGTCCGCAGCCGGCTTCAGGCCTAGGCAACCGTGCTGCAGCAGTGTACCCGGGAGTTTCTCACGACACGGGCGGTCGTTCGGGTGAGTTCTCTTGTTTCTTGATTTCTTTCGGTGGGGGCGCGTCAGCGCACCCACTGGGTGTAGTCCCCGAGTTCCGAGCCGGCTGCTGATCAGGCGGCTTGGAACTTCTTCGAAGACTTGTTTTACTGATTTGCTCTTGCTTGCTTCTTCGTCCTGTTTGCAGGACTACCACAACCTCCACGCCGCTACCTTCAACTCCCAAGTCCGGGAGGCAGACAGAAGGGCCACCGATCTGTCGGAGAGCCGGCGTGAGTGTCTTTGCCTTTTCATCTCATGTGGGGGCGCGTCAGCGCACCCACTAGGTGTTGTCCCCGAGATTCGGGCCGACTGCTGAGCAGTCGGGTCGGATCTTTCTTGCCGACTTCTTTCTTAACTTCTTCTTTTCATGCTGGCAGGAGCCAACGCCGACTTGAGGCAGTAGCTGGGTGTCGCCCAGACCGCCCTTCGCACCAAGGAGGGCGAGCTCAATGCCTTGGCCCAGGAGCGTGACCGCCTGGCCAAGAGACTGGCCGACCAGGAGGAAAGCCACCAGGCGGCCCTGAAGGCGGCTCAGGACAGCGAGGCCGCCCCCAATGCCGAATTCGAAACCGAGGAGGCGGGCTGGGCCGAGGCAAGGCAAGCTCTGAGCGAAGGCTACGGCCGTGTCGAGCACTTGGTTGACGGTAGGCCGCCTTCTTCTTCACTCTTTGCTTGTCCTTGCAAGTCAGTTTATCTCCTGACTTGCTCTGTTTCTTCGTCTTTGTGAATAGTACTTTCCTGGCCACTCTGTCGCCGCCTACAAAGCCGGCGAAGCCCACCGAGAGGCCCGGCGGCAGGCTGGGGTTGAGATCGCACCGGATGCCAACCGGTCGCTTGAGGAGCAACTTCTGGCGATCGAGGCCCGCCTCCAGCCGGCCTACCGCATGCTTCGCTGGCTTCAGCGTGCCGGGGCATAGGTGCTGGCCGCCCTTTGGCCTGGCGAGGTAATTCCTCGCACCCCCAGCCGTTCTGCCGACTGGCTGGAGGTGGCCGTCGGCCGCCTTGAGTCCTGGAAGGCATCAGCAGCTCGATCCGGCGCTCGACGGGCGCTAGAGTTCGTCCGGGCTTGGTATCCTGGGCTGAACTTGGATTAGCTGCGCACCTGGCGGCAGGAGGCCGACCAGGAGCTGGAGGTGATGCGGCCAGCTATCATCCAGCGTGCCTCGGCGATCGCCGACTTCACCGACACCAGCGCCTTTTCTCCTAAGGTGAACGAGGACGGCGTTGCACAGTCGGAGGAATGGTTCGGGCTGAACCCGGCCGACGGTGAGGACTCGGCGGAGGAGATTGACTCCAGCGACGAGGGCGAGGAGGAGGAGGAGGAAGACGACGAAGATGTTGTGCCGGATGTCGGAGCAGCTGGCCAGCCTCAGCTTGACCGTGTCTCCAGCAACGAGGCACACGTGAATGCTCCGCCTACCACCGGCGACGACCAGGCCGAGACTCGCCAGCCGACCACTCCTCCAGCCGACACCGCCGTCTCCACCGTTCTTCCTGAATCTCCGGGTGCTCCCTTGGCTTGACTCACCGTTTTACTTTCCTGCTAGTCACTCTTTGGAAAAATTCGCTATTTTGCGCAATTCGACCCACTAGGGGTGTATTCAAACTTCGTTGAATGCCGGCCTTTCGAAGGCTTTGGATGTAAGTATTATTATGCACGTGCTTGGATTCCATTCCTACTTGCTTTTTATCTTTTTGCTTTTTTCCTTTGCCGCCTTCCCTTGGCTGCCACCTTCCCAGCCGGACAGCTGCTCTGCAGTCTGTGGCCGGGTAAGGAATTCAGCCGTCTGAGAAGGCAAGGACTCAAGCTTTCTTAGATTATGGCAGAGTAGGAAAAGAAGCCGGCCAGCCGACTGCTTCTACAGTCGGTTGGCGAGGGGGGAAGCCGGCTTGTGTTATGTAAGTTCGTTAGTCCTTAGCCGTTTTTCATGTGGGCATCCTTTCCGCCTTTAGCTCTTGCTAGTCGGGCAGCTGATTCTTCGGGCTGTGACTCTTCATAAGAGAGGGCTTGGGTGCCGGCACATTACTTGTCTGGCTGCAGGTAGAACTTGGACATAACTCAAGGCGGCAAGTCCCCGGGCCGACTTAGTCGAACCCGGTGCCGGACGGAGAAAGCAAATGCAGTAGGGTAACCATGGGTGTGATACCCTGCATTCATACATAAAAGAGGGTAGTCCCCGAGAACTCCTCGGGGGTCCGTTGTCTCATACTTAATACAAAAGGTTGTGTGATACATACTGCATTTCAACTGTAAAATCTTCAAAGAAGATTGGCGTTCCACGGGTGCTCCGACTCCTTGCCGGACTCGTCTCTCTTGCATGCCTTCAGCTTCTACGCGTCGATTAGGTAATAGGAGTCGTTTCCTAGAGCCCGGCTGATGACGAAGGGGCCTTCCCAAGGGGCCGAGAGCTTGTGCTGGCCGGCTGTTCGATGTATCAGTCGGAGCACAAGGTCTCCCTCTTGGAAAGTTCTTGGCTTCACTCTCCGACTATGGTAACGGCATAGTCCTTGCTGGTAGATGGCGGACCGGCTGAGGGCTAACAGCCGGCTTTCTTCCAGCAAGTCGAGGCCGTCTTCTCCTGCTTCCTTGGCCTCCGCCTCCGTGTACTTGGTGACTCGAGGTGAGTCAAACTCGATGTTAGTTGGGATGACAGCCTCAGCACCATATACAAGGAAGAAGGGGGTGAAGCTGGTCGACTTGTTTGGAGTAGTGCGCAGATTCCAGAGGACGGCCGGTAGCTCGTCGAGCCAGCAGCCAGCTGAACGCTCCAGTGGCACGACTAGTCGGGGCTTGATGCCGGAGAGGATGAGGCCATTTGCTCGCTCGACTTGGCCGTTTGACTGCAGGTGGGCAACAGACGCTAAGTCTAGTCGGATGCCCTGTGTCGCGTAGAAACGTGCCAATGCTCCCTTGGCAAAATTTGTGCCGTTGTCGGTGATGATGCTGTGTGGTACGCCGTACCGGTTTGTAATGTTGGCAATGAATGTCACGGCTGTCGGCCCATTCAGTTTCTTGATCGGCTTTGCTTCAATCCACTTGGTAAAGTTGTCTATGGCGACAAGCAGATGTGTCATGCCGCCGCGCGCCGTCTTGAATGGTCCGACCATGTCCAGTCCCCAGACGGCAAAGGGCCAAGTGATGGGGATGGTCTTGAGTGCAGAAGCGGGCAGGTGGTGCTTGGAGCCGAAGACTTGGCACCCTTTGTAGTGTTTGACTAGTTCTTGGCATCCTCCAATGCAGTCGGCCAGAAGAATCCATGGCGCAAAGCCTTGGCGACGAGCGCCCTGGAGGCGGCATGGTGGCCGCATTCGCCTTGGTGGATGTCTTCGAGGATTGCTATGCCCTTCTCTTGCTCGACGCAGTGCTAGAAGACTCCGGTAGCACTACGCCTAACTAGCTCTTGATTCATTATTGTGTAGGCTCCGGCTCGGCATTGGACTTGTCTGGCCGAGATCTCATCAGTCGGTAGTTCTCCATCCACCAGGAACCGGAGGATGGGCTGAGCCCATGATGGAGCTGTGATTTCTTCGATTGCCAAGACGGCTATTGCAACCAGGGTGGGCGGGCTGGGTTGTGAGGAGTAGGAGTCGGCCTCCGCCTGCTGTGCCGCTGCAGTCCCCGGGTCGGGTTCGACTATGGCAGTCCCCGGGCCGGGTCCGACTATGGCAGTCCCCGAGCCGGGTTCGACTCTGGCAGTCCCCGGGCCGCCTGCCTGGTTCCCGAAGTCGGATCAGACTGCGTCGGGGTCAGGCGGCACGAAGATGGAACTGGATTCTGGAGACGGCTTGACAGATGGCTTTAGGAGGCGTTGGAGGGCGACGCCGGTTGGTATAGCTTGTTGGGTGGAGCCTATTCGTGCCAGGGCAACTGCTTGCTCGTTGTCGGCTCGTGGCACGTGAAGGAACTCGCGCCCCTCGAAATATCCGCTGAGCTGCTGGACAAGGAAACGGTAGCTCGCCATGTTTGTGTCCTTGGCATCCCAGTCGCCGGATGATTGCTGATGTCGGGACCCCGACTCAATGCCACATCGATCTAGCATGTAACACCTCATATCACTTTGCGGCCTCACGCACGGTATTCCCACGGGTGTCACCTTACCTTTGCCCGAGACCGTTTGCGCCTTTTGGCACACGTATATGATAGTGTCGCTAGCATCCATATGATAAGGAGCCCGGGCTGACATGGCTAGTTGTAAACCCAAAGTGGCACAAACTTACAGGGACAGGCATCCATGACCCAACATCGAACGTGTCGGTCATCAGCAAGTGAATCCAGGTTGTAGCACTGGGCTAGCAGGACTCCGGTGAACCGGGCTGTAGCGCCTAACAGGACTCTGGTATTCATCGCGTGACATTTCCCCGAAGGGACAGACACAGGAACGAAGAAGGACACATGCCGGCCAGCCTAAGTGTTCTGGAGCAGTAGCAAGCTACCATGGCTCAGTGGAAGCACTAGGAGACATTTCCCGGTAAGAGAGGCTACTAAGGATAAACAACTAGATAGTCAGATCCCACACATACCAAGCATTTCAGTAACATACACACAATATGCTCGATATGTGCAAATACAACATGGCATCACAACATGACTCTACAACTCAAGTATTTTATTCAATAGGCTCCAAGGAGCGAGATATTACAAACATGGGTCTCATGACCCAACATTCAGAGCATACAAGTCAAAGCACAAGCGGAAGCTCAACATGTCTGAGTACAGACATCTACAAATGAAAAAGGTTGAAAAGGCTCACTATCTACTAGATCCTGCCGAGGGCACAAGATCGTAGCTGAGGTAACAAGCTAAACATCGAAGTCCATGCAGAACTACTAGTGAGAGGTAAGTCTCTCTGCAAAAACATAAAATAGGCAAACGTGAGTACAAATGTACCCAGCAAGACTTACATCAGAACTATCTGCATATGCATCATTATCAACAAAGGGGATGGTGGGGTTTAACTGCAGCAAGCCAGCTTTGACTCGGTGGCTATCCTGAACTACGACTTCAAGTAACTCTTTTGAGGTGGCGCACACGAGTCCACATATTCACCATAACAATACACCCCTATGGTTCCGCTCCTGTCTCCCTACGAGAACGCCATCCATAGCACCCACGCTTATCTTGCGCATTTTAGAGTATCCACTTTCACTTGTCTATGAACTGTACAGGCAACCCAGAAGTCCTTTACTACGGACACGGCTATTCGAATAGATGATGTTAACCCTACAAGGGTGTTCTTCTTCACACACGCTCTCGCCACTTACTGCCATGTACACGTCCTGTATCTCGGCAACCTTCAAGCGGAAGCCTGGCGAGGGTGTCGGCCACGACCTGACTAGCCACACAAGTCTCTAGTCCAGGTTTATCGCCTATTCGGGTTCCATCCGCAAGGAGATCCGGCCGGGGTGTTGCTCACGGCCCCAAATGATGTGTGAAGGGTTCCCAAGCCCACCATCCGGGTGCCACTTGGTACACTGGGCCACTGTGCCTAGTCTGTCCCAAGCCCACCTGTACCGGGTGCCACTTGGTAGACTACTAACACTACCTACAAACACCAGAAACTAGTTGCGACTCCTGGATAGAGATCAAGTCGGTTAATAAGTCGAGAGAGTCAATTAAGGATCCCAATGTGTGGTAGTAGCTGTTCATGGATCACAAACACAAAACTCAGTTCCTGAGGACGGCTGCAATGAGACAACCCACCATGTACTCGTACATGGCCTCTCACCGCTACCTTTACCAAATCGTGTTCACACACTTAGCTCTCAGCAGTAGGACATGTTCACACACCTCCGATTCATCTCCGATGAATCAGACCTGACTCAACTCTAAGCAGTAGCAGGCATGACAAACAAGCATGAATGAGTAGGCACATCAGGGCTCAAACAACTCCTACTCATGCTAGTGGGTTTCATCTATTTACTGTGGCAATGACAGGTCATGCAGAGGAAAGGGGTTCAACTACCGCAGCATGTAACACATGAGTCGTTGTTGTCCTAATGCAATAAAAGAGAGCAGGAGCGAGAGAGCGGGATTGTATCGGAATGAGCTAGGGGGTTTTGCTTGCCTGGCACTTCTGAAGATAGTAATAGTTCTTCATCGGTGTCATCGATCTCATCGTTGGTACCACGTCTATCGAGAGGGGACAAACACCGACAAACAAGGAAGAAACACAATCAATACAATGCACAATATGATGCATGATCATGACTTGGCAATATGCTGTGATTTGAGATAATGCATCTAGCAGTAGGTTAAATGCAGTTGGTTTGAATCCAAGATTCAAATTCAAACTCCACATGTGGTTATTTAAATGCCATTCATACCATTTGTCCTAAACAGTAGTCATAAGTTGTTCTAACATGCCTGAAACCAGTACAGATGGATAGATTGGATTTTTCTGATCATTTTTCATATATAAATTATTTCATTTGGATTTACGGTTGAATTACTATGAATTTTTGAAGTTTGTAGCATTTTCTGGAATTTCCTATATAAGAATAAATCCAGAAAATACTTATTACATCAGTATTGCGTCAGGGTGATGTCAGCGGTCAACTGAGGCTGTCCAGGTCGAACTGACCAGTGGGTCCCGTCTGTCGGTGGTTAATTAAACTAACTAAGTTTAGTTAGCGTTTTAACTTAAGCTAACCTAGATTAATTAGGCGGGCTGGTCCCACATGTCATAGACCCAGGGGAGGTCAAATCCCCTGGTCAACCGGGGCTAAACCACCGGCGTTTAGCCGCCGACGGCTGGTGACGCGGCCGGGAACTCGGGAACGAGCTGTGGTGCCCCGTTCGCAGCATGGCTGGGCTCGTTCGGGAGCCCAGACCAGCGCGCGTCGGGTGGTGGAGCCAGCCGGGCCTGGGTCGGCCGGAGGCGACGGAGAGGAGCTCGGCCGCGGCGGCCGGAGCTCGGGTGAGGCGCGAGCGGTGGCTACGGTGCACAGGGAGGAGAACAGAGAGGGGGAGGATGGGCAGAATCTCACGGCGATCTTCTTGGAGTGGACGGCGAGCTCAGGGAGGCGAAGACGGCGGCGAATCGACGGGCGCGGCCTTCGGCGACCGAGGAGGAAGAAGGTGGAGTAGCCGGTGATGGAGGTCATCCCAGCGCTTGGGGACAGGGTGGGGCGAATCAGCGGTCGTCGGCGGTTCTTGCGGACTCATGCACGCGTCGGCCATGGCGTCAGGGGGGTGAAGGAGAGAGCAGAGGGGGGGAATAGAGGCCGGATCGATCGGGATGGCACCAAGGAGAAGATCTGCGGCGTTGCCCTGTCCCGGGGACGCATGCAGGCAGGTGGCGTGGCAGCACGGCTGTGCGCCCGCGTCAGGCACATGCTCGGCGTCCGACTGGCGCGATGGAGACGATGACTAGCAGTTGGGCCAGTGGGCCGCACCGCAGGGCTGGTAAGTGGCCAGGTATTCTCTCTCTCTCTCTCTCTCTCTCTCTCTGTCTCTTTCTAATTTCATTTGTTTCTGTTTTCTAATTTTTCAGTTTGTTTTTGATCCAGTTTTAAAAACCAAATCAATTTTATAAATCCTGAAAATATTCATGAGTACTTTCTGAATTATTTTAGTGTCCCACAAATAATTCCAACATTATTTGAGCATTTAAATAATTTATAGTGTTTAAATGCCCAAAGTCAAATACAATATGATTTAATTCAGTGACCAAATATGTCATGGAAAAATGTGCAACACCTCTGGTTATGGTTTCTAGCATTTTCCAGAAATGATGAACATTTTTGAAAGCCATTTGGATTCACTGAAAATATTTTTAGGTTAGACCTATTGAATTCCATTTGGTACTAGGGTTTGGACATCCCCATTTCAAGTTTCTTTCAAAGTTTAAACATGATGCACACATGAAGTTAGCCTAGTGCAATGCCAGAAGCTAGGGATGTGACAACTCACCCCTACTAAACAAGAATCTCGTCCCGAGATTCAGGCATAGGGTAAGATGAAGGGGAAACGCAACTAACGCAATCTTCATGATCCAGGTTGCACTTCAAATGAACGTTGATTCAATCACCATCTTTGTCTTGTCATATTGCTCTGAGAACTCCAGCCAACATGACAACGAGAGGAGAAGGAGACTCTAGAAGGATCGATCTTCTCGAATATCGAACAACTCAGGATCAACTCACGGAGTGAGACATTGAAACACCTCTCGAGCTGAGACACAAAGCATACATCTAGAGGGATGGAGTGGAACAGATGGCGAAGGTTCACTAGGTAGACAACAATCCCGCCTTAAGAGGGTGGTTATTGGTTGTCAACGTAGTGAAGAGTTGAGTTGCCATGATACTATAACGAGACATCTTAGAGGAGGTGACTCGTAGAATATATCCCCCTTAAGTGGCAAAAGAATTACCTTTGATTCAGAGATCATTGGAACTCTTTATTCCAGCCTAAGGCAAATCATAATTAATCAGTAGAAGGAGTCCGGATGAGTGACATACCCGGACGAGTATGGATGATGTGGATTACCTTGTTGAAGACAATGTCATGGATGATTTTGCTTATCATCAGAAATGGATGGGACCCATGGTAGAATGGCACAATGCCGGTGCAAGCTGGGAGCAAAATGCAAGTGCTGGGAATGATTCTAGTAACTGGGGAGAAAACCCAGCAGTAGGGAATGATTCCACTATTGGAATGGTTATAGCATAACCAAGGAAATCTGGGGCAATCCCAGTTAGTGCCGGTGATAACACCTAGTGTTTGTGCGTGCTCTCAAGAACTTGAGCATTTCCATAATCATCAATATTTACCAACATCCGTGTCAAGGGTGCTGACAACACAACATACTACCATGATGAATAGCGATGGACGATGCAGATGCAAAGGAAGACAACACCTTCTCAGATTTCACCTTAGCGAGGCCAAGGGGACGAAATCTGGATGATCGACCGAGAGACATTTGGCACTCCGCTTCTAATGTTCTCCTTGATGTTCTAGCGTAACCCATTTACATGGTTTGGTATCTAGAACATCAAGTAAAAGGTCAGACTTCGGGAGCACAATAGAAAATCCATAAGGAACAACTAAGGAGTAAATCCTACGAAGTCCTTATGGGGAGGTGGACAACTCCCTCAATCAAGATTTTACAATATTAGGTCTTCCGGCTGGGTGTGTTGGCCACGACCCCACTTCACCGGGGTACAGAGAGGCCAATATTATAGTTCTTGGGAAACGTTCCAACCATCATATCTGCCTGAGATTCAGATTTTGCTGGTGTCAGAATAATCCAGACTCATCGAGTCTAGGAAGAAAAATGAAAGTTTGCAACACCAATCGACGGGATGACGTTGCGAGATTCTCGGGGAATGAACTACGATAGCAAGCTCCAAAACATGAGCTGGTTCTGCTACACACATGTGAGCATCCTGTCCCAGACAATCATGCCCATGTAGTAGTCTTATAATGAAACACTACCGAGTTCAGGTTGGGGAACCATCATCGAGCATATGAAGTCCCTACATAAGTCCGGATTATCTCTTATGAAGGAACTCCTTCTCCTTGAACAAATCAATCAGTGGCTTGGTGTGCTAGGGACACATAGAATGAAGGTTGCAAATCTCCAAACCACAGAATACTTCGCACGTATGCATGACTGATTTGGGATGATTCCAGAGGAAGCAAAGCCAACTTTCCCGAATTCACGGCGGCAACTTGCATCAATGCACATGAATTAGAGAAAGTCACTTCTTTCATCCGAACATATGCTTCATGAACAAGCATGAAGAAATGCTTTCAAAAGTTTCCAACACCAACTGGATGTTCAACACAAATCATGGTGGAGACAAAATGCTGCTGATGGGCTCAACAACAACTTATCGGAATTTCCATATCACTGGACTTCCACCATTATGTGAACAATGTGATAGTATTGGTCAGACCAAAAGATGTAATGGTGTATGCTCAAGGAATCAACCATGAGTAAGACAACATTATGAATATTGTTGGTTCTGATTTGATTTGGGAATAGCCCACACTCAAATCAAAGTTTTGACAAGATAATAGGTCCAACAGATGATCACAGGGACCAATCGATGAAGACATCATCTTTCTTCAACATACATACAAGATATCCCTTAATATGAACTAAGTCGGAGAAGCATTTATCTTCTAGCTCTACAAGTTGTTGTTTAGCTTAACCAACTAGCTCAGGGGTATCCAACATGGATTCTTGGAGAAGGGGTGGTTTACAGGAATAAACCAACTTGATCACAAACTCAACATAAGGGTCTGGGGACAACCTAGTAATACTTCCGAGAAGATATTCGGGAAATCATGAACCACCGATATGTTACTAAGCTTGAGAACAATCTTGCTTTTCAGGGCAAGACGATATGATCAATATAGAAAAGATTTGAAATAATCCTAACTCATCGATCGAGGAGTGCACCAGGAGAATGGACTAGGTAGCACGATCAATCTTAGAATGATGATTCAATAACCAACATGCTAAGAATGAAATTATTGTCCTTTAACTACCAAGCAATGGAGTTGCTAGGAGTATTGAGTTCACACATCACAGTTCACCTGTCGGCATTCCGGTTGCAACAACACGGGAATCGAGAAATGAAAATGATGGCGAGAAGTATCATTGCATCAAGAATTCATTAGAGTTGATGCAATTATCATGTTCCTGACATCAAGAGGGCAATACTTCAGGGTAGAATAGAATCAAAAGCTGGATTGGCATCTGATCTGCGGAATACAACCGCTTTGACACAATCCTAGATATGGATGAGGTTCTGGAGTTTGTTTCTCCTATTCATTCTGGAATAGAACAGCTTGACGGACCACAAGAATAGTAGGCATCGATGAACATAGACGCACACATACCTTTGGCTATCTACTGATAGATGAAGGTCGGAATACAACTAAAGAGGGACAACTCAAAGAACATACGATTTTCTGAGTTGTGGACGCATAGATTAGTATGTTGAGCAAGGACTGGCAGATTCACAACTATGTATGGAGGACTCACCAAGAGCACTCTGGTTGCGATCTTTTGGTTCAAAGAACTTCCGCCATAAGCAGTTCATGGTATTTAGAGGAATGAAATACCACGGACCTCGAGGACTATCGCAAAGGTTACTAATATCTTGAAGGAACTAGCAAACACTATCAACATGAAATAAGTAGGGTGAATCTCGGGTTCAAGAACCCAGGAGTAGAATACCTACATACTAACTGGCATCACGGGATGCTTTCGAGAATGACAGCCAGAATCATCAAACTGGGAACACAAATCATGGCTAGCTTACTAGGTGGTACTATAAGACACCTAGGATCATAATACTAGCTCCAACATATATGTCGAGGTAATAGAATACCTCAACTCAGCAATTAGTGTGATTAACCCGGCCCAAAGACATCGGAACGAAAAGAAGGGATTTGCAAATGCATCAGACTATTTAGAAACCTGGGATGACTCGGACAACATAACAGCTGTAAATGCTCAAATGATTTGAGACATCCTACAAAAATGGTGGCATAACCACTCAGAAGCACAATATCAAGGTTCCGAGATCAACTATGAATACACGGAGATAGTAGGAACTGAACTGAGGCTTGAAATCCATCAACACTATAAGTCTACGGGTTAGTAACACGTGATCCTGATACAAAGAAGAGAAGGCCTAGTTCTTAACCCCGTAGGAAAGATAAGATAACTCAGATCAGAAGGCATAAGGTATAACGAGTAAAAAGAGCCTTACGTTCCATCCCACAATCAATTCCCTTATATAACTAAAGCATTTCTAGACTCAACTTCGACCAGTTTGGCTTGGTAATCCTACAGGCAGTCAGGCTCTGATACCAAAGCTGTCGGGACCCCGACTCAATGCCACATCGATCTAGCATGTAACACCTCATATCACTTTGCGGCCTCACGCACAGTATTCCCACGGGTGTCGCCTTACCTTTGCCCGGGACCGTTTGCGCCTTTTGGCACACGTATATGATAGTGTCGCTAGCATCCATATGATAAGGAGCCCGGGCTGACATGGCTAGTCGTAAACCCAAAGTGGCACAAACTTACAGGGACAGGCATCCATGACCCAGCATCGAACGTGTCGGTCATCAGCGAGTGAATCCAGGTTGTAGCACTGGGCTAGCAGGACTCCGGTGAACCGGGCTGTAGCAGCTAACAGGACCACGGTATTCATCGCGTGACATTTCCCCGAAGGGACAGACACAGGAACGAAGAAGGACACATGCCGGCCAGCCTAAGTGTTCCGGAGCAGTAGCAAGCTACCATGGCTCAGTGGAAGCACTAGGAGACATTTCCCGGTAAGAGAGGCTACTAAGGATAAACAACTAGATAGTCAGATCCCACACATACCAAGCATTTCAATAACATACACACAATATGCTCGATATGTGCAAATACAACATGGCATCACAACACGACTCTACAACTCAAATTTTATTCAATAGGCTCCGAGGAGCGAGATATTACAAACATGGGTCTCATGACCCAACATTCAGAGCATACAAGTCAAAGCACAAGCGGAAGCTCAACATGTCTGAGTACAGACATCTACAAATGAAAAAGGCTGAAAAGCCTGACTATCTACTAGATCCTGCCGAGGGCACAAGATTGTAGCTGAGGTAACAAGCTAAACATCGAAGTCCATGAAGAACTACTAGTGAGAGGTAAGTCTCTCAGCAAGAACATAAAATAGGCAAACGTGAGTACAAATGTACCTAGCAAGACTTACATCAGAACTATCTACATATGCATCATTATCAACAAAGGGGATGGTGGGGTTTAACTGCAGCAAGCCAGCTTTGACTCGGTGGCTATCCTGAACTACGACTTCAAGTAAATCTTTTGAGGTGGCGCACACGAGTCCACATATTCACCATAACAATACACCACTATGGATCCGCTCCCGTCTCCCTACGAGAACGCCATCCATAGCACTCACGCTTATCTTGCGCATTTTAGAGTATCCACTTTCACTTGTCTATGAACTGTACAGGCAACCCAGAAGTCCTTTACCGCGGACACGGCTATTCGAATAGATGATGTTAACCCTGCAGGGGTGTACTTCTTCACACACGCTCTCGCCACTTACTGCCATGTACACGTCATGTATCTCGGCAACCTTCAAGCGGAAGCCTGGCGAGGGTGTCGGCCACGACCTGACTAACCACACAAGTCTCTAGTCCAGGTTTATCGCCTATTCGGGTTCCATCCACAAGGAGATCCGTTGGAGTGTCGCTCACGGCCCCAAACGATGTGTGCAGGGTTCCCAAGCCCACCATCCGAGTGCCACTTGGTACACCGGGCCACTGTGCCTAGTCTATCACAAGCCCACCTATATCGGGTGCCACTTGGTAGACTACTAACACTACCTACAAACACCAGAAACTAGTTGCGACTCCTAGACAGACATCAAGTCAGTTAATAAGTCGAGAGAGTCAATTAAGGATCCCAATGTGTGGTAGTAGCTGTTCATGGATCACAAACACAGAACTCAGTTCCTAAGGACGGCTGCAATGAGACAACCCACCATGTACTCCTGCATGGCCCCTCACCGCTACCTTTACCAAATCGTGTTCACACACTTAGCTCTCAACAGTAGGACATGTTCACACACCTCCGATTCATCTCCGATGAATCAGACCTGACTCAACTCTAAGCAGTAGCAGGCATGACAAACAAGCATGAATGAGTAGGCACATCAGGGCTCAAACAACTCCTACTCATGCTAGTGGGTTTCATCTATTTACTGTGGCAATGACAGGTCATGCAGAGGAAAGGGGTTCAACTACCGCAGCATGTAACACATGAGTCGTTGTTGTCCTAATGCAATAAAAGAGAGCAGGAGCGAGAGAGTGGGATTGTATCGGAATGAGCAAGGGGGTTTTCCTTGCGTGGCACTTCTGAAGATAGTAATAGTTCTTCATCGATGTCATCGATCTCATCGTCGGTACCATGTCTATCGAGAGGGGACAAACACCAACAAACAAGGAAGAAACACAATCAATGCAATGCACAATATGATGCATGATCATGACATGGCAATATGCTGTGATTTGAGCTAATGCATCTAGCAGTAGGTTAAATGGAGTTTGTTTGAATCCAAGATTGAAATTCAAACTCCACATGTGGTTATTTAAATGCCATTCATACCATTTGTCCTAAACAGTAGTCATAAGTTGTTCTAACATGCATGAAACCCGTACAGATGGATAGATTGGATTTTTCTGATCATTTTTCATATATAAATTATGTCATTTGGATTCACTGAAAATATTTTTAGGTTAGACCTATTGAATTCCATTTGGTACTAGGGTTTGGACATCCCCATTTCAATTTTCTTTCAAAGTTTAAACATGATGCATACATGAAGTTAGCTTAGTGCAATGCCAGAAGCTAGGGATGTGACAGCTGAACCACCAAGTCCGAGTCGCCATAACACAGGATCCGGCGGATGCCGAGTTACTTGGCTAGCCGGAGCCCGTGTATGAGCGCCTCGTACTCGGCCACATTGTTGGAGGCGGCAAAGTGGATTTGAAATGTGTATCTGAGTTTGTCGCCCTTGGGAAAGGTGAGGACGATCCATCCCGGCTGCCTATGATCTTGGTGCGCCTCTTGGATCCATCAAAATGCATCTGCCAATGAGTGGAGTCCGGGGCCGGCGGCAGGTACTGGGTCTCGGCCCAGTCGATGAGGAAGTCGGCCAGTGCTTGGGACTTGATGGCGGTGCGGGGTTGATAGTAGATTGTCTACTGAGCCAGCGCAGTGGCCCATTTCGCCACTCGGCCGGATGCATCCCAGCTGCCTATGATCTCGGCAAGCGGGGCAGTGTATACGACCGTGATGGGATGCTCTTGAAAGTAGGGCTTGAATTTCTTGGAGGCGAGTACACACCATAGCACATTTTCTAATAGTGCGGGTAATTGTGTTTTGAGGTGGACAATACTTCGCTCAAATAATACACCGGCCTCTAGACTAGCCGAGCTCGGCCTTCTTCTGGGTGCTGAACCACAATGACTGTGCTGACCACCCGGCTGGTGGCGGCGATGTAGAGGAGCATGGGCTCCTTCTCAGTTGGGGCCGCCAAGAAAGGCGGTGTGGACAACATCTTTTTCAGCTCATGGAAAGCTTGATCCGGCTGGTCATTCCACTCAAAATGAGCGGACTTCTTCATGAGTCGGTAGAGGGGGAGAGCCTTCTCTCTGAGCCGGCTCATGAAGCGGTTCAAAGATGCCAGGCATCCGGTAAATTTTTGGACGTCTCTCAGCTTGGTAGGGACCTTCATTCTCTCTATGGCCTTGATCTTCACTGGGTTGCACTCGATGCCGCGTTCGGAGACCAGAAAGCCTAGCAGTTGGCCGGCTGGTACTCCGAACACACATTTCTCCGGGTTGAGCTTGATCTGAAACCGGCGCAAGTTCTCAAAGGTTTCCTTGAGGTCTTCCAGCAGGGTGCCGCGTTTCTCCGTCTTCACCACGACATCGTCTACATAGACGTGGGCATTTCTGCCGAGTTGCTTGAGGAGGCATTTCTGCATGCAACGCTGAAAAGTGGCACCGGCATTTCTCAAGCCGAATGTCATAGTCAGGTAACAAAAAGCTCCGAATGGGGTGATGAAGGCGGTCTTCAAGCGATCAGCCGGGTTCAACTTTATCTGGTGGTAGCCGGAATAAGCATCCAAGAAACTCAACAGCTCGCATCCGGCTGTGGAGTCTATCACTTGGTCAATCCTGGGCAGGGCGAATGGATCTTTGGGACATGCTTTGTTGAGGCTGGTGTAATCGATGCACATGCGCCACTGCTTGTTCTTCTTCAGCACGAGGACTGGGTTGGCAAGCCATTCTGGAAAGAACACTTCCATAATTAAGCTGGCTGCCAGAAGTCAGGCTATTTCTTCTCCGACTACTCTTCTCTTCTCTTCTGACAGGCGGCGTAAGGGCTGCCTGACCGGTTTTTCTTCAGATCGGACGTGTAGCTTGTGCTCGGCGAAATCCGTCGGGACACCCGGCATGTATTTGGGAGACCATGCGAAGACGTCCCGATTCTCACGGAGGAAATCGATGAGCTCGCCTTCCTATTTGCTGTCAAGGCTTGTGCCTATGACGGCGTGCCTCTCTGGGTGCTCTGGGTCCAGGGGTATCTTCTTTGTCTCCTTGGCCGGTTGGAAAGAACATTGAGCTTCACATTCTTTGGGGTCAGGAGACAAAGCCGGCTGCTTGCCAGCCAAGGCCACAACTCGATCCAGCATCATCTTTTCTTTGGCGATCACGAGGGACTCGGCCAGCAGACTACTAGCTGCTGCACACTCAGAAGACTTCTTGTAGTCTCTGGCTATGGTGATAATGCCCTTGGAACTCGGCATCTTCATCTTGAGGTAGGCATAGTGGGGCACAGCCATAAACTTGGCCAACGCTGGGCGGCCAAGCAGTGCGTGGTACGGGCTCTCCAAATCCACTACCTCGAACCATATTGCCTCTCGGCGGCAATGATCCTTGTCTCCAAAGAGGACATCCATCTTGATCTTGCCGATTGGTGAGCAGGACAGGCCGGGTACGATGCCATGGAACACAATCCGGCTAGGCATGAGTTGCCTCGGCTTGATGTTGAGCTTCTCCATTGTATCTCGATACAGTATGTTGATACTGCTCCTGCCGTCTATCAGCACACGGGAGAAACGAGCGGCGCGCCTCTCCATTGCCAGGGTAGCATCCAAAACAAGGGCATAGGAGCCAGGAGACGGCATCACCTCTGGGTGGTCGTCCCGGCTCCAGCTGATGGGCTTCACTGACCAGTGCATAAACTCAGGGTTACTGGAGGCGGCCGCGTTGACTTCTTGGTGTTGTTGGCGCCGACTTTGCCAATTGTCCGGTTGGCTCGTGAAGACGACGTAGGAGGCATGCTCGTCAGGGAACTCGTCGTGGATGGCTCCGACTGCTGGCCGAGCGGCCGGCTGCTGGGGGGCAGGAGGCGGCTAGCCTACAGGCGGAGGCGGCAACAGCCCCTCGCCCTTGGAGATTCGGGTGAGCCAATGGCACTTCCGGGTCGTATGGTTGGACGGCTTTGCGCCGCTGTGGAACTTGCAGGGGGCGTCGAGAGTTTGCTTGTAGGAGAAAGCCGGCTGCCAAGCCGGCCTGCCGCCCTTCTGTTTCTTGGGAGCCGGCCATCCCTCAGGCTGCTCTTCTTCGACCGTAGCCACCTGCCAACTAGTGGAAGGCTGCATCGGAGCCTTGCGCTTGTTGTCGTTCTGGTACGGGCGCCGAGTGGACTCTCCAGTCGGCGCAAGTACTTTCCTAGAATAGTCGACTCGAAGCTCGGTCTTCATGGACGAGTCGGCCGTGGCGTATTTGTCTGCAATGATCAGCAGCTCGTCAAGGGTAGTCGGCTCGTCGTAGAGGAGTCGGTGCTTGAGGAGGGTGCCTTCTCGGCATCCGGCCGTGAAGTACTCGATTGCCTGAACCTCGTGCACCCCTTCGCAGGAGTTTCGGAGCTCGGCCCAACGCGTGAGGTAGTCACGAGTCAACTCGTTGGGCCCTTGCACGCACAAGCAGAGCTGTCGGGGCTTGGGAGCTCGCTTGTAGGTGCTGGTGAAGTTGCGGATGAAGGCTTCCGTGAAGTCGAGCCAGCTGTTGATGCTGTAAGGCTTGAGGCTATTGAGCCAGGTGCGTGCCATGCCTTGGAGCATTAGGGGGACATATTTTACGGCAACGCGCCGGTTGCTGTTTGCTATGCGAACCGCGGTGGAGTAGTCGATCAACCAGTCCTCCGGCTTCACGGAGCCGTTGTACTTGGGCGTGTCTCTTGGGAGCGAGAACCCTTTGGGAAAGGGCTCGTCGCGGATGCGGGGGCCGAAACAAGGCGGGCCGACATCATCTTCTTCTTCTAGGGCCAGGGATCGCGCAAGGTGGTCGATCGGATGGCGGGCGTCATTTTCTCCGACTCCTTCGCGGCGACCAAGTTGGCCGCTGAGAGTCGGATGCTCGATAGGAGGCGGGGTGGGATATCTTTCCCCGCGAGGCGGAGGAGGAGGCGGGTCGCCTCCTCTCTCCATGCGTCGTGGACGGCCTTCTGCGTCGCGCTCGATGGTGATTCGTGTCCGGCTGCAGCTAGCAGCCGGCTCCTTCTCCTGTCTCGCACGGGCGCCACCCGCAGTCAGCATTCGCGACATCATGCCGTGCTCTTGGCGAGGGGGGCTTCCAGCTCAGACGCCGGCTTTGTGCCGTGCTGCGGCCGCGTCGATCAGCTGCTGGATGCGTATGGTCATGTAGGGGAGCTCGTCAGCCCCCAGTCTGTTTAGCTCGTCAACGATCGACTAGGCGGCGCGTAGATTCTCGAGGGGCGTGGCGTAGACCGGGCGGTCCGCACCCGGCATGTTGGCGATCGCCGCGCCGCGTTTCTTGACGGCACCGACTCGGCTTGGCCCTTCTGGAGGCGGCGTGCCGAAGGTGGCGCAGTTGACTTCGCGCTGGTGGGCTTCCGTGAGGCGTCTCATGGTGTTTATCTTCTGGCCCTCCGCGACGAGGGCAAGGCAGCGGGCCTCCAGTGCCTCGGTGTCGGCATCGGCCAGGATGGGGACGGACAAGTCCTGCAGCACCGCTTGCAGGGCGTCGGGGGTGTTCTCGCCGGTAGCGGCTCCGTGGCTGATGACCAACACCTCGGTGACGGTGCTGCTGCCACTGTCAGCTCACGGGAGAGGGTCGTCGAAAACAATCACGTCGGTGGGGAACGCATCGAGCGACGCCGTGTTGGATTCGACAAGCATTGGGTCGGTGGAGCCGACCGACTCCAAGTCCGCGGTAGGCTCGCCGGAGACGTGGAGTTGGTCGAGGAGGCTGATGAGATGGCTCTCGAGGCAGCCGGTGCCCGCATCGGATGCGGGCTCGTCGGAGATGCAAACCTTGCCAAGGAGATCGGCGAGGCAGCTTGCCGCACAGGTGTCGTCGACGCTTTGCAGCGCGTCGGGGCAAGCGCCAACGGGCGTGCCGGGCTGGCTACGCTTGCGGGGGAGGAAGAGGGTTCCCGTCCAGAGCAGGTCTCCGCACGACGGTGCAACTGGCCCCATGGTGGGCGCCAAATGTCGGGTGGTAGGTGCGACATATGCCAACGGGTGGCTTATCATTGTGGGAGCCAGTAAGACATCGCCGGTGCCTGGAAACGGGATAAGGCGAAGACATGCACGCCGGCGAATCTTACCCAGGTTCGAGGCTCTCTGTGGAGGTAACACCCCTAGTCCTGCTCGGCGGGGTCTCCGCAAGATCACTAGATTAACAAGTAGCTACAAGAGGCTCCTTGAGCTGTTCAGTGGTAAGAGGAAGAAGGGCAAGGCTAGCTCTCTTCTCTCCCTATGGTGATGTCTAAGACTCTCTGAGATCAACCCTTTGCATGGGTGTCCCGGGGGGTTTATATAGGCCTACCCCCCGGGGGTACAATGGTAATCCGGTTGGGTGCGGGCCCAGGCCGTCAGTGTCTACGACCGCCGTCTTCTCCACCGGCTTCTAGGGCCCGCCGACTGGTGGGTCCCGCTGGTTGTCAGCCCGTTGGTCGACAGGCCGGGCCCACCGCATGGGGGATCTTGTCGGGGGCTGGTTACTGTTGCCTCGCCTCTGATGATGAAGGCTTTGTCGAGGTAAGCATGGCTACAGTGCCGCCGCCTTGCGGGCTCCCACTATAGCCTTACCCTGTCTTGTTCGCTTAATGGTGCGTGCGCCCCGAGGGGGGGGATCAAGCCAGCTATTGGAAGCCGGCCCGGCCTTAGGCCGGTTGGGGGAGGCTGGGCCGCCTTCGGATGTCTCTCTGACCGAAGGGGCCCGCCGCCTGCGGGCCATACTGGCAACCCATCGTGGATGGCGTCATGATCCGCATGGCAACAGTGCCACGCCGGACGGGGGATGGCCGCCCCGTACGGCGTACTGTAGCCATGTATACACCGGGATTCGGGGGTGGCAGGGTTCGCTTGAGCCACGCCCCGTCCCGTCACCGTTATGGGGGGTGGACTTTAGGATGCGGCCTTCGGCCGCTTACTTCTTGGAGTCAGCCCTTCGTGGGCCGCCTTCTGGGAGTCGGTCCTTCATGGGCCGGCTTCTTGGAGTCGGCCTGATCGTGGCGTCCTCCAAAGGTTGTTTTATGGCCGGGACGCCTTCCGCCAACCGTCCTAGGCGATAGCCGGTCAGAGGAAGGCGGCCCCGTGTCTCAGGTGCTTCGAGGTCTGATCGGCCCATTGTTTTTTCTGAGGGCCAAAGGGAGCCGGTTAGGCTACCCGTGGTCATTTACTCTGACACCAGCCAAGTGCATTTTTGGTGTGCCAACAGGCAAGCTTTTGGGGTTTCTGGTTTCAAACAGAGGCATTGAGGCTAACCCGGAGAAGATCAAGGCAATCACTTCTTTGGCTAAACAGCGTGCATCAATTTTAGCTTTGGCGGGTCGTATTGCTGCTTTAAGCCAGTTCATAAGCCGGTTAGGTGAGAACTCCATACCACTGTACCAGATGATGAAGAAGATAGACGACTTCATTTGGAGTGATGCTGCTAACGCTGCCTTTGAAGATTTGAAGAGACAGCTAGCTGAGCCACCGGTCCTTGCTGCTCCCATTGATAAGGAGCCATTATTGTTATATGTGGCTGCTAACACATGTGCTGTCAGTGTGGCCATTGTGGTGGAGCGCAAGGAGGCTGGTAAGGAACATCCAGTTCAACAGCCGGTTTACTACATCAGCGAGGTGCTTATTGAGTCCAAGCAAAGGTATCCACATTGGCAGAATCTTGATTATGGGGTTTTCATGGCAAGTCGGAAGCTTAAGAATATTTCCTGGGTCATCCCATCGTGTGGTCAGTTCTGCTCCTTTAGGAGATATCATTCAAAACAGAGAGGCCACAAGACGGGTCGCCAAGTGGGCCATTGAACTTGGGCCTCATGGTTTAAAGTATGTGCCATGCACTGCTATCAAGTCTCAAGCACCGGTGGACTTCATCAACGATTGGACAGAGCTGCAGATGCCTGAAGAGAAGCTGGAAAACACGTATTGGACTATTCACTTTGATGGGTCCAGGCAATTGGAGGGCTCTGGGGCTGGAGTTGTTTTAGCTTCCCCTCAAGGTGACAAATTTTGCTATGTGCTACGGTTGATGTTTCCCTGTACTAGCAATGCGGCTGAGTATGAGGCCTTGCTCCATGGTCTTTGGATGGCTAAGGAGATGAGCTTAAGCCGGGTAAGATACTTCGGCGACTCAGATTTGGTGGCTCAACAAGTATCAGGCAAGTGGGATTCCAAGGATCCTCTCATGGCGGCTTACCGCCATGAAGTTGATGCCATTGCTGGACACTTCAAGGGTTACCAAGTGGAGCACATTGAACGCAGAAAGAACGAGGTGGCCGATGCCTTAAGCCGGCTGGGGTCTCAGCATAAGCCAGTGCCGCCTAACACTTTCTTGGATATTCGGCATAACCCTTCCGTCAAGTTGCCTACAGAGGAAGACTTGGTTGTTCCTGACCCGGAAGCGCAGTTGGTGGCGGCTCTTCATGTCATCCCAGATTGGACCGTACCGTATTTGGCTTACATGACCTGGGGTGAGTTGCCTGAGGATGAAACCTTGGCCAAGCAGATAATTCGATGGTCTAAGTCAATGACAATCGCCAATGGCGAGTTACAACATCGCAGTGTCACTGGGGCGTTTCAGCATTGTGTTTCTCCTGAGGAAGGTCAAGAAATTCTTCGTGAGATTCATGAAGGAGATTGTCGCCATCATGCTGGTTCAATGTCCCTTGTGGCCAAGGCTTTTCGTCATGGATTTTATTAGCTGATGGCTCATGCTGATGCGGAGGATCTGGTCAATAAATGTGACGGTTGTCAGAAGTTCTCAAGACGTGCTCACGTGCCGGCTCAAGAGTTGAGGATGATTCCAATTACTTGGCCGTTTGCAGTCTAGGGGCTTGACATGGTTGGGCCTTTTAAAAGGTCCAAATATAAAAAGACCCACCTCTTGGTGGCGGTTGACAAATTCACAAAGTGTGTTGAGGCAGAGCCAGTTAGTAAGTGTGATGCTGCCACGACGGTTCAATTCATGAAAAAGGTGATCTTTCGTTTTGGCTTTCCACACAGCATTATAACTGAAAATGGTACTAACCTGTCCAAAGGCGCCATGGAGGAGTTTTATCAATGTGAGCCTATTCGGCTTGATGTTTCCTCAGTAGCTCACCCCCAATCCAATGTTCAAGCTGAAAGAGCCAATTAGGAAATCTTGAAAGGCATCAAGCCCCGGCTTTTGGTTCCTTTGCAATGAACGCCGGGTTGTTGGGTCGAGGAGTTACCCTCTGTGATATGGAGCACCAATACCACTCCCAACAGGTCTACAGGTTATACACCTTTCTTCATGGTTTATGGAGCCGAGGCGGTTCTCCCTAGTGACATCCGTCATGACTCGCCCCGTGTGGCGACTTATGTTGATGCTGATAATGAACATGTGCGTCGGGATGCACTCGACCTGTTAGATGACAAGCGTGATTTGGCAGTAGCCCGCTTGGTGATTTACCAACAGGACCTGCGTCGTTATCATAGCCGCCGGGTTAAGTCCAGAACCTTTCAGGAAGGTGACTTGGTGCTCCGGCTCATCCAGGATCAAACTGATGCACACAAATTATCCCCACCTTGGGAATGGCCCTTTGTGGTCAGTAAGAACTTGAACAACGGGTCATACTAGCTTATTGATGTTCGAGAGCACAAAGACTCACGTAAGTCGGAGGAGGACACCCGCTGGCCGTGGAATATCGCTCATCTGCGGCCTTACTACACTTGAGCCACCGGCTCTCATGATGTACATATTTCGACAATGTATATATTATGATAAGTAAATAAAGCGGGACCTCTGTCCTTTTCATCCTCAACGATCATATGTCTTCATTATCATCATTTCAAACGACAAATTGGGGGCTGATCGTATTCGAATCTAGCTTAACCCTCTTGGTCCGTCTTATGATCGTATTCGAATCTAGCCATTAAACCTCATGATCACTAGGGGGCTTCCTCTTTAAATATAGGTCGTGTTCGAACCAAAGAGAACATAGCTGTCGGTACCCTCTTGATCGGCACACTGCCAAACTCACTAGGGGGCTTCTGGATAGTATTCGAATCATAGCTTAACCCCTTTTGGGTCCGACTTTGATCGTACTCGAATCAGAGTCGTTAAAAAACTCTTAAGGTCATTTGGGGGCTTCCTGTTCAAACATAGGTCGTATTCGAACCAAAGAGAACATAGCTGTCGATACCCTCTTGATCGGCGCAACGCCAAAGCCATTGGGGGCTAAATGATCGTATTCGAATCCTAGCCTAACCCCTTTGGAACGGTTTACTGATCATATTCGAATCAGAAGCCTCAAATTTTTCTTTCTATTTGGCTTAAGTTTTTTTAACAACCTTTGGTTTTGGTTCGAGACTTTTTTGTTCAGATCTAAGTATAAGTGTGGTTCAAATTTAACCCGACTTGGTTTTGGACGATAAGTCGCCAGCATATGATAATCATCATACATTTGTAAGTGTTGGTTTCAAAGGATTGGGCTATCACCCTTACTGTTCAGGTTACATAAACTGGTAGTGCAAATTCAACAACACAGGTATGATATTATAGTTGTGTTTCAAAGCTATAATTCATAACAGGGTTATCTGTGACACTTTTTTCCATATTAATGGTAATATATAAAAATACTATGACCCGCCCTGCGGTAAGCCACCAAGGTTACTTGTGATCTATTTCTGTGTGCAGGACAATTCAAAGGCTTTCTTAGGCATAAGGAAAAAAGATGATAAGTATAATAGGGGTGAATATAAGATGGCGGCTTAAAAGTGTCGAGCACCAAAACATGCACGATGGCATGGCAAAGCAAAGTTATTTCTACCCTATTACATGACTCCCCGAGTCCAAATGATTAAGTTGTTTTTCAACAGATTATAAATATGAGCCGCCCGGCGGGTCAATTCTCTTGTTGCCCTAAAGCTTCTGGATCAACCCTCTCCGCTCCTTTCGCCCTGTTTCCTACCCTGGAAGGTTGATGATGACAAGTCAATGCCATTCAAAGCTTCAAATTCAGCCTCATCATCAATTAGTCTGGCCGTGTCAACTTCAGGGGCGATGGTATGCTTACGGATTGGCGGGATCAGGCTGGTCACTTTATAATGCGGCGTTGGATTCCTCCGGTTCTCTGCATCATAACTCGGCTGGTACTTGGTGAGATCCTCTTCATTAGCTATCAGGGTGGCCACGGGGCGTATCTCCTTCACACAAGTGGCGAAGTCTTCCTTTTCAAAGGGAGTGCCATCCTCCTTAAGGCTCGGATAACCAATGGCAATGTCGGCCGGGTCTAACTCCGGTAGCCAAGCTTTGGCCCAGCTTAAGGCAGCCATGGCTCCGGCTCTTGCAGGCGATCGCCTTAGTTCATTGAACCGCTGGGGCAGCATAGAAATCTTCCTTAGTACATCTGCCAGGAGTGTGGGGACTTCATTTGACAGGGCCACTGTGGCTAAGGCATGCTGAGATCTGATGTAGAGTTGTTCCACCAGCGTGTAAACCGTCTTTAGCTTTATCAGCATGTCTTGGTTAAGATTTGAACTCCTGGGGCCTGCATAACAATGCCAGGTGAGTTAATGACAATTTATATAATCATTAGAAAGATTCAAGTATTTAACACTTGCAGGGCGACTTACCAAAGATTGCTGAGACCATCTGAGATACATGGCGTTTTAAGCCAGATAATTCGACGGTCGCCTCTTCAAGAGCCGCCTCTGCCTTCTCAGCTCGGTTGATCAAAGCAATCTTTTCTTCAGCCCAGGCCTTTTTCTCTATTTCAAAGTCTTTTTTCAGTTTCTCTTGTTCAGCTACACTGAATTCAAATTTGGAGTTGGCTCTTTGGTTTCTGTCTCTTGTGCTTCCAGGCGGTTCTTCAAGTCAGACACTTCTTATTGAAGTTGAGTGGTGGTGGCCTGTACAAATGCCGCGTTAAAATCATGACCGTTATCATACAATATTAAGTCCCAAGCCTTTTGCAAGCAACAACACTTGGCACTTGGGGATAATGTCTACTGAAGAATTTCATTTAAGTGGCGGTTCATGAGAGTAAGTCCCAAGCACCTTGCAAGCAAAAGTACTTGGCACTTGGGGGCTAATGCATATTGCTGTTAAAGTTCTACAAGTATTTTTATTCTATACAAGCATATGAAGGACCAGCTCAAACATGCTGATTAAACCGACCCTTGGGGTCTATGGAGTAAGCCGGACTTCTTATATGTTTTGTCCAAATATATCACTAATCTTCATAATTTTGTTTCTAAGTCTACATCATATTCCTCATAAGCAATAGACTTGGGGGCTGGCATAAGTAAAGATAATTCAGTGAAGGGAAGAATTTATACCTCAAATTCTGGTGCATTTTCTTCACCATATCAACTTCGACGTCACAGCTGCTGTGCACTTGGCTAAGATAGCCAGAAAAAACTTCCCAAATACTCATGTGAGTATAATCAGCAACATCAAACCCGACTTTGTGGCATTCCAGGTGCTCCTCCTTGGCAGAACACTTGGCCAGCACAATAGGTCTCCCCGGCTCTGTGTAATCGGTCTTGGTAATCTCAACATCAGTGTCTTGGGGATCGTCTGTCTTGGCCGGGCTAGAGACTTCCGGGTTTTCAGAGCCATCAGCGGTTTGCTCGGCAGGCGGGTCAGCGGTTGGTGTTGGCATGTCATGAGCTGTTTCAGGTGGCGGCTCATGAGCAGAGGCCTCAGGCGCGGCCGTCCCAAGTACCGGCTCTTTAAAGGTAGGCTCTTCGGCCGGCTTGTTCTTCTTCACCTTCTTGCTAGGCTTTGCTTTTCCGCTGCATAAAGTCAAAAGATCAGTACAAATATAAAGAATTGAAATGAATACAGGATAAGTCAATCATCATTACCCTGGAGCAGTCTTGAAAGCTGGCAAGTTGGACTGCATTGAGTCGCCGGAGGAAGGTGAAGTTTCCTGATAATTTGAGTTAGAAGAGTTGAGTGGTTGACGAGTGAGACCCGCCAAAGGATAAAAGGGATTTAAACCCGAGGTGACCTCTTTCCAGCGTTTCCTTGGGGTATTTGGTAAGCCGGAGGAGAATTCTGCGTCTTTGCTGGTCTGGGTCTGCCTCCGGCTCTCATGAATCTGTCGCTTCAAAAGAATTTGGGGATCTTGATAAGCTAAGGGATGTGAAAATCTTACTTTCCGGGTTACTCTTCGGATTTTTTGTCTTGGCAAAGGCTCTAAGTCAGAGGAAATAATAGTTGCCTCTTCATCTACCCCATGACTTGTTCCCGTGTCATCCTGATCATAATCAGTATCAATAAGGTGATTAAAGAATGAGCCAAGAGAGTCAAGGGCTACCTCTGACTCAGAAGAGTCCTCCAGTTGAAACTGCTCAGAAGTGCTAGACTTCTTTCCTCTTTTCTTCGCGGCTTCTTTCCTGGCGGCTCTCTTGGCCTTCCTGGCTCTTTTTGCGGCCTCATGATCATATTTTGCCTTCCAAAATTTATCATCAGCCTGTGAAAATCTATCGGTGGGAAACGACACCTATGGGATCACAAGAATCCCTACTACGGTTGCGGGGCACGGGGTTGTTAGAAGAGCAGAATTAGTAGTCGACACAGGGATCGTTTACCCAGGTTCGGGCCACGAGGATGCGTTAAACCCTAGTCCTCCTTGGTGGATGTATTGAGTGTTCTTGAGCTCTCAAACTAGCCAAGGGTGTTGCCTAGTTTGAAAGAGTCGAATCCCTTTTCCTGTATGCCATGGGCCTCCTTTCATAGGCGAAAGGGGCTGCCACAGTGGCACACAGGAGGTGGAAACACCTACAGTGTTGCGAGCTTATCGCCCGTATTACAGGACAAGATGCATTTAATGCATGGCTTGGGTGTCCCTCACTTTATCGGGGACGGGAGCGAGGCCCGTCCTGTCCATCGCCGCTCCTCTTCGCTTCGACATGCGCCCTGGCCAGCGATGCATGCGGTGCCATGTAGGCAGGCAAGCAGCTGAGGTGGCGCGGTGGTGGAGCCTCCCCGAAGATCTGCATGCCGCCAAGCAGGTGCATGCTGAGTTGGCCTGGAAGCTGCGTGTTGCCACGCAGGTGCCTGCCGAGCTGGTTGGGCTGGCAGCTGCATGCGAACGGCGGCGGGGAGTTGGTTGGTGCGGGGCTGGTAGTGGCCCCGCTGTCACCTCCGGCAAGGGTCTTGTCGGGTGGCCCGGCAAGAGTCTCATCGGGTGGCCCGGCGAGGGTCTTGCCGTGGTGCGCTGGCGTCCCCGGCAAGGATCTTGCCGGGGGTCTTGTGGGTTCGTTCGGTAAGTATCTTGGTGAGGATTGTTGCTTTCCAATCCTCATCTGATCTTGAGCATTCTATGTCTTCACAAAGATCTGCATGCCACCATGGAGGTGCCTCCCGAGCCTTGGTCCAACGTGGTTGCTGGCGTTGGAGACCGTGGCTCGAGGGTGGCCTGCTCCGCTGGTGTGGGCGAGCTGCCCCGACAAGGGGCTTTCCGGGGCTGCGGAGGCTGCCCCTGGCAAGGGTCTTGTCGGGGCAACCTGCTTCGCCCGTCTGCACTTTGTGGCCTTGGTCCTTGATATCCCCTTGTTCGTCTTGAGCCTTCGGCTTCTATGCGGCTTCCCCCCTCTGCCCTCCTATGCGTGTCCGTGGTGCGTGGCTCTGTCTGCCCGTGCACAAGTAAAGGGGTCAAAAGGAGATCCCCTACTTTTGTGCACCAACAAGAGCCCCCGGGCCTAGGCCACACATAAGCGCGACACGTTGTTGGGCCAGGCCCAGAACGGTGCGCGGGCAGGCGGGGCGGATTTTACCGCGGTAACTGCTCTGTCCGCTGCGCTTCCCCATGACTTGCATTAGACGCATGACGTGGGTGGCGTGCATGGGACGGTTCCTACACGCATGCGTCGCATCACAGTTAATGGGAAAGGATGCGGCCCGCGCCTTCCCCGTAAAAAGGAATAACCACGGGCGCGCTGCTCACTTTACCACCCCCTCCTTGCGCCTCCTCCAATCACAGAACCACCACCCCCTTTCTTCCTTCTTCTCGAGCCCCTCTGCTTCCATTGCCGCTGTGCTTCCCCCATCCTCTGCTTTCTTGCTTCCCCCATTCGCCATGGTGCCCAAATCCACCAAAAGCAAAGGGGTGGCTAAGGATGTCGGGGCGACGGAGCAGCCGGAGAGCGAGCTGGTGGCGCGACAGGCGCAGTTCGCCTACTTCCCCTCGACGGTCGACGTGTCCGAGCTCCAGGAGATGTACAAGGATCTGTGGGGGGTGAAGACGGGAGGAGAGAAGACGGGGCATCCAGCCACGCACGTCGTCCCTGCCAGCGTCGGGGCCTCCCCAAATCGGTACCCCTTCTTCGTCGACTACTTCTCCTATTGGCTCTGTCCCCCCTTTTCTGATTTCTTCAAGGATATCATGCACACCTACGGCTTTCGTCTTTTGGATTTCACCCCAAATGCCGTGGCGTGCATGTGTCGGTGTACTAAAGTAGGGGTACCTAAGCATCCCCAACTTGTGCACGGGCAGTCGCAGCGTCCCGCGGCAAGGCTTGCCGGGCATCCGCCAAGATCCTCCGTAGTTCCTATTGATGCCATTCAAGAACAAAGTGTTTTAACTAAGAAGTCAAGGCCCCGGCAAGAGGAGCTTCCCGGGAAGGACAAGGCCCCGGCGAGAGGAGCTTGCCGGGAAGGCAAACCAAAGAACTTGTCGCGACGCGCCGCGCGTCCCGGCAAGACCCGGTGAGCGACAAGCTACCGGGCGCGACAAGACAACGACCGCGGCAAGGCGCTTGCCGCGGCGAAGCCACCACTCTGTGCCCACGCTCCAGCGCATCCGACGACGTGTCGCCGCAGGATCGTTCCAGGCACACGTGGCGGGAAGCTGTGCAGCCAAGCGGTGCGATGTGGCGAGTGGAGATGACGAGAAGGCCATCGTGGCGAACGGTGGCGCCCCTAACCGTCGCTTTTCTGCACTGTTGGGCGACGCGGACGGGCATTAAATGCTCTTGTCCCCTGCCGTCAGAGTTAGGTAGAGTGTACTGTAGAGGCAGTTGTACCAACCCCTCTTTTTACATTTGTACCCCTGTCTGCGTTGCCACCTGTCGGTGACCCCTTTAGCCTATAAAAGGAGGCCCATGCGCAACGTAGAGGGGGTTCGACTCATTCGAAACTACAGAACGCTCACGCTCTCGAGCAAGAACATAATAACACCACAATGCAGCAGTAGGAGTTTTATCTCTCCGGAGAGCTCCGAAGCTGGGTAAAATCCCTCGCGTGCTTCGCCTCGATCTGATCTTCGTGCGTCCTCCGCTCCCTGCCGGACCGAGAAGGGGCCCTGCCCCATAGGTGTTCGTTTCCCACGACATCTTTGGCGCGCCAGGTAGGGGTCGTCGAGGTTGTGCGAACCTGATCCGGCGTTCGCGCGCGCTACATCAACATCTTCATCGACATGCCACTGAAGAAGAAGGCTTCGGAGGTGGCCGCTCCATCCGCGTCGATCCCACCACCACCGGAGCAAACGGGCGGTGGGGTAGACGCCGGCGGAAGAACAGGCGCCGATGGGGGAGCTCACATTGTCACCAGATCCAAGGACAAGGCCCCGCAAACTTTGGCGTCCGTACATGCACCGCGCCCCTCTCAGGAGGCGCGGGACCGACAACGCCATGATGCTCCTAGCACCGTACTCACGTTGGAACAAGGCCAAGCTGGTGGATCGCGGGACGTTCAAGGCCAACATGCACGTCAACATGGTGGCACGAGCACGGCACGGTCGCCTGGACGAGATGTTGCTCCTTCTAACACTGTTAGAAGTTTGAGCATATCCCGCTCCTCGCGTCATTCGCCCCCGCCGCCGAAGACCCCAGAAGAAGCGTTGGCTCGAGCCCAACTGCTCCTAGACTGCCCTCCAGCGCCGGACAAGATCGACGATTGGAGGATCACCATTCAGAGCCTCATCGGCTTCGCCAACGGCGACACTCCCCGGCAACCGAGCACTTCGAAGCCGCGGCAAGATGCCCAGGCGCGGGCTGATGGCGACAAGACCGGTGGGGGTGCAACCACTGTGCACTCCCCGCCCTGGAGGCCAAGATCACCGACTCGCCGGGTCAACCTCGACACTGACTCCACAGCGTCGTCGGATCCGCGAGTTCGTCGTGATCAGCGCCAAGTTCTTCAAGAACGACAGCAAGAGGATGCTCGTACTCGAATCGAGCGTCGAAGAGAAGCGCGACATCAATCAGAACAGCACGCTGGACCCACTGTCGACATTCATGCGCCAGGGGAACCAGGCGACTTGCCGTACGCGGTAGGTTGCCCTGCGTTCACTCGTGAGCTGCGGCAAGTCCAGTGGCCCAGTACCAAGAACTTCAAGCCAGATGTACCCGAGAAGTACGATGGCAGGATACATCCGTCGGAGTTCCTCAGCGTCTACACCATCGCGGTGCAGGCCGCCGGGGGGCGCGGCGAGAAGATCCTCGCCAACTACTTCCCGCTGGTGCTCAAGCCCAACGTCAGATCGTGGCTCATGCACTTGCCGGACTACTCCATCTCCTCATGGGCGGATCTGTGCCATCAGTTTGTCGGCGCCTTCACAGGCGGCCACAAGCCCCATGGCCAGGAAAGCGATCTTCATCTGCTCGCCCAGAAGGAAGGAGAACCTCTGCGCAAGTACAGTCAGAGATTCAGCCAAGTGCAGCGCAACATCCCTGACGTCCACCCTGCTACGGTCATCAATGCGTTCCATCAGAACGTGCGAAACCGCAGGATGAGGGAGGAGATGGCGATGTGCAAGATTAGAGACGTCAGTGAGCTATGTGCCCTGGCCGACAAGCATGCACGTGCTGAAGAGGGGAGGAAACTCCCCGGAGAGAATACAGGAGCAGAAGGGTCTGACAGTGAGGATGCCGCCCCGGCAAGGAAAAACCGGTGGCGGAACAATAGAAAGAGGAAATCAAAAGATGTGCTAGTCGTCGAGCAGTCCGGCAACAGAGGTGGCACTGAGAAGGCCAAAGCTAGCGACTCCGGCGAGGCTGTGGTGGCCGCCGACAAGCAGGACGGCTCCGGCAAGCAGTACTGCAAGATCCACCGCACCAAGGGCCATGATCTCCAGGCCTGCAAGAAAGTTGAGCAACTTGTTGAGCTGCAGAAAGCTGAATACGAGCGGCGCGACAAGGAGAAGGCCCAAGAAGGTGGTGGAGGATCCGGCAAGAAACATCCCGGCCGGGGAGGGCGCCGCGGCAAGGCCAAGCAGCGGCAAGGAGACAGGCCCCCTCGAGGCCGCGACAAGGATGAAGACGAAGACGAAGATGAAGAGATGGATGAGGATGAGGCCGACGAGCAGGAGTTTCAGAAAGCAACAGAGGTTTTGTGCATCGACGGCGATGCTTCTCTGCATACTTCGCACCGCCAGCTCAAACAGTGGGTGCGGGAAGTTAATGCAGCAGAACCGTCAGTTGAGTCACGCAAGCCTCTGAAGTGGTCCAGCACGCCCATCATCTTTGATGTTGAGGATCACCCTGATCGCATAACTGCGGTCAGGTGCTTGCCGATGTTGGTCTCACCAACTATTCGCAACCTCAAGGTCTCAAAGATGCTGGTTGACGGCGGGGCCGGCTTGAATCTGATCTCCTCCGCGGTACTCAAGAAGCTCCATATCCCCGACAGCGAGCTCGAAGAGACCGGTACTTTCCAAGGAATCAACCCGGGAAGGAGCATGCCGAAGGGGAAGATCACGTTGCCGGTAACCTTTGGCAGCGAGCTAAATTTCAGGACTGAGAGGGTCACTTTTGACGTCGCCGATTTTCCATTACCCTACAATGGAATACTTGGCCATCCCGCACTTGCCAAGTTCATGGCAGCCTCTCACTCCTACAACGTAGTCAAGATCATGGTCCGATAAGTGTCATTTTTGTCCCTGGCGACAAGAAGGATGCCCTTATCTGCACCGACAAGATCTACCGGGAAGCAGCAGCCGTGGCAGAACGCAAACCGCTTGTCGCTGAAGCTCCCGGGGGGAAGAAGAAGACCAAGTCTGGCAAGAGCTCTGATGCCCACTCCGGCAAGCGCACCTCTTCGGAGTGCTGCGCTACCATCGAGGATGCACCATCGAGCTCCACCGGCAAGTATAAGAAGGCAAAGACAGCTTCACCAGAGACCAAGAAAGTGGCCGCCAAGGAGGACGGCACTGGTGGTACCTTCACCATCAGTGCCACGCTTAACCCTAAATAGGAAAGCGCGCTCGTTGTTTTCTTGCGGGCGAATGTCGATGTGTTTGCATGGCAACCATCTGACATCCCCAGTGTTCCCAAGAAAGTGATTGAGCACCACCTTGCCGTCTGTCCTCACGCGCGGAGCGTCAAGCAGAAAGTCAGAAAGCAAGTAGTGGAACGCCAAGAATTCATTACAGAAGGGATCAAGAAGTTGGAAGCAGCAGGCCTTGTCAGAGGAGTACTCCATCCAACGTGGCTGGCCAACCCTGTAGTCGTGCGCAAGGCAAACGGAAAATGGAGGCTTTGTATTGACTTCACTAATGTTAATAAAGCTTGTCCCAAAGACCCATTTCCCTTGCCGCGCATTGACCAGATTGTTGACTCCACGGCGGGATGTGATCTGCTATCATTTCTTGATGCATATTCAGGGTATCATCAGATATTCATGGCAGAAGAAGATGAGGAGAAGACCGTGTTCATTACTCCGTGTGGCACCTACTATTTTGTACGGATGCCTTTCGGACTAAAGAATGCTGGTTCAACATTTGCAAGAGTAGTCAGTCATGCTTTTGAGCCACAGTTGCACAGAAATGTAGAAGCTTACATGGATGACATAGTGGTCAAGAGCAAGGACAAAGCAACTTTGATCCAAGATTTGTACGAGACCTTTACAAATCTGCGCAAGATCAATCTCAAGTTGAATCCTGAGAAGTGTGTGTTTGGAGTCTCCTCCGGCAAGCTTCTCGGGTTCTTCGTATCTCAGCGGGGGATTGAAGCCAATCCCGACAAGATCAAGGCCATTGAGCAGATTGAAGCACCGAAGCGCGTCAAGGATGTGCGAAGGCTTGCCGGCTGCGTTGCTGCTCTCAGCAGGTTCATCTCTAAGTCTGTTGAGCGCGCCCTGCCATTTTTCAAAATTTTGAAAAAGGCAGGTCCAATGAAATGGACTCCGGAAGCGGATACCGCGCTGCAGGACTTGAAGAGATACCTGTCCTCCACTCCAATACTTGTCACACCTAAGCCACAAGAGAAGTTGCTGCTGTATCTAGCGGCAACCAATCAAGTGGTTAGTGATGCGTTAGTAGTGGAAAGGGAGGCGGATGATGAGCCAGCGACCACGGCAAGCGAGTCCAGCGACAAGCAGGGGGCTTCTCCGACAAGCTCTGGTCCCGACAAGGATGGATCTGTGCAGGCACAGGAAGAGAAACAAAAGAAGATGGTGCAGCGCCCAGTTTATTTTGTCAGTTCCCTTCTGTAGGGGGCTAAGGTACGCTGGTGTGCAGAAATTGCTTTTCGGCCTTCTCATGGCCTCGAGGAAGCTGTGCCATTACTTTCAAGCACATGAGATCACATTTGTCACTCGCTTTCCGTTAAAGAGGATATTGCAAAATCCAGAAGCAACAGGCAGGATTGTCGAGTGGGCACTGGAACTGTCAAGCTTTGTCCTCAAGTTTGAGAGTACCTCGACTATCCAGAGCCGAGCATTGGCAGAATTCATAGCAGAATGGATGCCAACACCTGATGAAGAAATTCCAGAGACGAGCATCCCCGACAAGGAGGCAAGCAAGGAATGGGTCATGTACTTCGATGGTGCCTTTTTGCTGCAAGGCGCCGGTGCGGGCGTGTTACTTGTCGCACCCACCGGAGAGCACCTCAAGTACGTGGTCCAGATGCACTTTCCCAAGGAGCAAGCGACAAACAATACTGCAGAATATGAAGGTCTGCTTGCCGGACTCAGGATTGCTGCAGACCTTGGGATCAAGAAGCTCATTGTCAGGGGTGACTCGCAACTTGTCGTCCGCCAAGTAAACAAAGATTATCAGAGTCCGTTGATGGAAACTTACATTGATGAAGTGAGAAAGTTGGAAGAACACTTTGACGGACTACAAATGGAACATGTTCCGAGAGCTCAGAACGACATTGCAGATGGCCTGTCAAAGTGCGCTGCACTTAAGTTACCTGTGGAACCAGGGATCTTTGTGCTCAGGCTGACTCAACCATCTGTAACACCATCAACTGGACAGAATAGGAAGAGGAAGTTGGTTTCCGGCGACTACTTTCCGGCAGAGCTCCCTGAAGCCGCCGCCAAGAAGGTTCCCAAAATCAACACAAAGAGTGCTGAGGGGCAGTCTGCTCCGACAAGCCCTAGGGTTTGTTTCGTTGAAGCAGACGCTCCCGACAAGTTTTGCTCCAGCAAGCTTGCCGGGGAACATCACGCTCCGGCTGAACCGCAGATTCATGCCGTAGAAGCGGATGTTCCCGCAGCAGCATATGTGCCTTTAGTCCTTGCTGTCGAGCCACAAGCTCCAGCATGGGCACAACAGATTGTCCATTTCCTTCAAACAGGAGAACTTCCCGAAGAGCAACAAGAAGCGGAGAGAGTAGCCTGGCAATCAAGTATGTACCAGTTTGTCGATGACATACTGTACAGAAGAAGATTCAACGGAGTGAAATTGAAGTGCATTTCCCGGGAAGATGGACAGGAACTGTTGGCGGAGATACACGGAGGTATATGTGGCCACCACATTGGCGCAAGAGCACTTGCCGGCAAAGCATTCCGGCAAGGTTTCTTTTGGCCAACAGCCCTCCAGGATGCAACTGCACAAGTACCCAAGTGTGAAGCGTGCCAATTCCACTCCAAGCAGATACATCAACCAGCTCAAGCTCTCCAGACGATCCATTTATCCTGGCCATTTTCGGTCTCGGGGCTCGACATCCTCGGCCCCTTTCCCCGAGCTGTCGGGGGCTTTGAGTACTTGTACGTGGCAATTGACAAGTTCACAAAGTGGCCAGAAGTGGAAGCAGTGAGGAAGGTGACAGCACAGTCAGCAGTCAAGTTCTTCAGGTCGATTGTTTGCCATTTCGGAGTCCCTAACAGGATCATCACCGACAATGGCACACAATTCACGAGCCGCACCTTCATGCAGTACGTCCAAGATCTTGGCGCCAAGATCTGCTTCGCTTCTGTGGCTCACCCGAGAAGCAACGGTCAAGCGGAGAGGGCAAATGCTGAAGTGATGCGTGGGCTCAAGACCAGAACTTCCGACAGGTTGCACAAGTGCGGAAAAAACTGGATCGAAGAGCTGACGGTGGTTCTTTGGTCGATCAGGACGACGCCGAATCGAGCCACTGGCCAGACACCTTTTGCTCTGGTCTATGGAGCAGAAGCAGTTCTCCCCACGGAACTCGTATATGGATCGCCTCGAGTGCTCGCTTACGATGAGCTTGAGCAAGAGCAGCTGCGGCAAGATGACGCGCTGCTCCTTGAGGAAGATCGTCTTTAGGCTACTGTACGAGCTGCTCGATACCAGCAAGCTTTGCGCCGCTACCATAGCCGCAAAGTCAATGCCAGAAGTCTCGAGGAAGGCGACCTTCTTCTTCGGCGCGTTCAATCCACCAAGAATTCCAACAAGTTGATGCCGAAGTGGGAAGGCTCTTATCGGGTGAAACGAGTCACTAGGCCTGGCGCTGTCCGCCTTGAGACCGAAGATGGCTTTCCGGTGAGCAACTCCTAGAACATAGAGCATCTTCGTAAGTTTTACCCACAAGGCGCGGTCGCCGGAACCTGCTGTTGCCGGTTCCGGCAACCACCTTTTGTACAAGCCTTGCCGCTGTTGCATGTAACCCTTTGTACAAAGCCAGGCGCAGATCCCGCGCATAAATAAAGATCATATGCTCTGCAAATGTTGTCAAATTTCATGCTTTCTTTTCTTTTGCATATATTATCTAACACTTTGTGCAGCTCTTGCCCCCGGGAAGCAATAACAAGCCTTAAGGTTCTATATCTTTATTTTCTCTTCTTTCTTTTCCTCAAAAAGAAGATTCTTTCGCCCACAAGTTCACCGGGGGGAAGGAGAAGATAATGGTGTGGACCGGGCACCGTTCAAGAAAAGTATAGCCTTGCCGGGACGCAGACGACAGAAAAGCTAAGTTGCCAAAGTTTGGGCACAATCAGTTTTAAAATTTTTTAAGTTATTTTCCTTGAACGACCGTGCTTTGTATGGAAAACCTGTGCACGGAGGAACCAACTCGTAGCTAGTTGCACCCTTACTTTGTGTTGAGTCCGCTCAGCAACTTAAGTGTGCTGCAACTAGTTGCGACAAGGTTTCTTGCCGGAAGCGACACCGCCTGCAAGCTGCTGATGTTCCGCACTCAGCGCTCGCGGCAAGGGTGCCTGCGCCGGCAAGTTCCCTGAAAGCGTAGGGTAGAAAAACATGCAAAGGAGGGAATCAAGTAAAGGGAATAACATAGCGAATACTGCCCAAAATAAAGTTATATTACAATGATAACTTGCCACGCTCTAATAGATTGTTCCCGTAACATGTTTGGCAGCGGCCAGAAAAAGGAGAAAACACGCGGCCTAATCTACGCGGTCGCCATCAACCCTCCTGACCTCATTCACCTTGTCCACAATGGGTGCGACAAGGGCCTTGAGCTCTTCAAGATCAGCACCCGCCGGTAGCTTCTTAAGGACGTTGGTGAGGTTGAGGCCCGGATTGCGGAAGAGCACCTTGACCAACACCTTCTCCAGGACTCTGGCGCAGATTGCGCGCGACTCGTCAGCCAGCTGCTTTGGGATCCTTTCCCGGAGTTGCTGGAGAGCCGTCACCACGCCCTTGAAGAACAGAGTAAGCTTGGCGCTGGGCTGGAGGTTCTCGTCGGAGGAGTACCCGAAGCCCGCCAAGTCCAGTTGCGCCAGCTCCTCGTTGATGACTGCAGCGATGTTGACGAGGCCCTCCGTCCAGAGCTCCACCGTAGCCCTGAAGGTGTTTTGAGTCTCGGCGGCCCTCGTTAGCAGCTCCTCGTTGGCCTTGATCTCTTTCTTCAAGTCATCTTCTCGCTTCTTGGCGCCGTCCAGCGTCTCAGTCAGCGTGACTAGCTTCAGCTCCAGATCAGCATTTGAGTCTTTGGCGGCGTTCAGTTCCTTCGCCTTATCGGCAAGTTGAACTTGCAGATCACCATGAGCGAGGGCATCCTTCTCACGTTCGCGCTGGAGCGCGGCAAGCTCCTCATTCTTCCCTTTCAGATCAGCCTCCAGCTGTGTCATCTTCACCTCCAATTCCTTCTTGGCGGCCTCGGCAGCTGCGGCAGCGTCCTTCGCTTCCTTGAGCGCCCCGCCAAGTGATTGCTCGCGTGCGGCGAGCTCCTCCTCGTAGCTGTCCAAATTGACTTTCCGCTGCGTCAGTTCACCTTCCCGGGTGGACAGCTCTTCAGCGGCAAGCCTCTATTGCTCCTCAGCTTCTGCCTTCTCGAGGAGGAAGGCCTTCCGCTCCTCGACAAGCTGCGCCCTCTCCTCCGCAATGGACCGGAGGGCCTCTTGGTTGCGGCTCTGGAGCTCCTCCGCATGCTTCTCTATGTCAACTCCCGCCTGCGCGACAAGCGCTTCCCGGGACTCCAGCTTTGCTTGTCGGGCGCGGTAGAGCGACACCAACTTCCGGAGCAGCTGCTCCTCCTCAGACTCGCCGCTGCTACTTGGCACGTCAACCACTGTCAGCCCAGCAGAGGCGAGCACTTCCCCGTCAAATGCCTCTCCTTCAACCGGCACCCTGGAGCTCGACGCCCAGGGAAGCTTGATGAAGACACCCTTGCCGGCCTTCAAGTAGGCGCTGGGCTGGGGCTCTTCGGAGCCCGGTGCTGCATCAGCGGCGGAGGGGTCGGCGGTCGGTGTAGCGCCTTGCACTCCTGCGCCCTCGGGGTCGTCAGTGCGATCGCCGGACCCCTCGCCAGCTCCTGCGCCAGCAGCCTTGGCGGCCTCTTCGCCGGCGGGATCGTCAGCGCCGGCCTCTTCCTCGGTGGAGGCGACATCATCAGTGTTGCCGCGTGCATCCTCCTCGCCGGTGGCCTCAGTCTCCATCGGATCTGTGGAAGGGGGATCTGAAGACAGGAAGAGGAAGGAAAAGTCAAGCAAATATCCAAAAAGAAGATCAGAAGAAGAAGAACCCAAGGGAAATTTTCTGACAAAAAAGATTACCTATGCTGGGCTCTGTAGTCATGGGCTCCACCACCGAAGGTTCGCTGGTCCCGTCCCTTGCCGGGGACCGCTCCCTTGCCGGACAGCGTTCCCTTGTCGGGGAATCGCCCCTTGGCGGCGTAGTCGAAGCAGATAGCACCTCAGGAGCGGCTTCTGGTTGTTCCTGATGGGCCCGTTCTGTTCCTACACAAGCAAATCAACAATCATGATATCAGCAAGGAAAGAGCACCCATGCGCGCCCCACAACAGGAAGTGAACAAATACTTACGCTGGGGGCTGCTTCGAGGAGAGGTTGCCGGGTCCGACAAGGTGGTCTCGGACGCGTCCTCTCCTGTCATAGCAGGATCGTCCTCGATGACAACCACGGGGACCTTGGCCCTCTTCGCCGCTCTCTCGGCCAGAGTCCTGAAATGGAACGAGGTTCAGAGGGAAGCAGATCAGATACAAGACAAGAAACAGCAAGAATCGAAGAAACATAAGTACAACAAGAAGAAAGTCTTACTCCTCCTCCTCTTCTTCCTCCTCGTCGGAGCTCAGCGCGGAGAGGTCGAAGTCCGGTACTCTTTCAGTGCGACGAGGTGGAAGAGTAGGCTCCCTTGGACGCTTGGCGGGAGCTGCGGCAGGATCAGGAGCAGCGGCTCAAGAAGACCCCGCTCCAGTTGCCGGCACGGCGTGAGATGCTCCCGCGGCAACGGTGCTTGTCGCGGTGGAGCGTGTCCCGCGGCGCTGTGGCTGTTGGCCTGCCTGCCGCCCTGATGTGTCTCCAGTCCTACGGAGGCGCCTTCTTGGTTGAGCTGGGGGCTGCGCTGGGGGCTCCGCCTCCGGCAAGCTGCTTGAAGACGGCTGGCCGCTTGCGCCCTTGGCGGACTCGCTCGCTTCGGCTTCGGGCTCTCCTTCGCCAACGACCTCCCCGACAAGGTCCTCTCGGTCGGCAAGGCTTGCCGCCTCGGCCGCCTCTGCCTCCTCCAACGTGAAACCAAACTCGCCCGCGGCGGCGGCTGCCGCCGCCTCTTCTGCCCTGGTGGCAATGTACCGCATCTCATCATCGGTGGTGGCGCGGGTGAGGAGCCTCTGCTCGTCGGCACGGACCGCTACCTCCACCAAGCCGTCGAAGAATTGCCGCACGACGTCGTCGGAGGGCTCCTGCCAAGTTGGGATAATCCCGTGCGAGTCGCACTCTGGCATCATTGCGCGGATGCGATCGAGCTGGGAGTTGTTGCACAGTGGGACGACGCCCTGCGGCAGCCTGAACCACTCCGGGTGGTTGGGGTCGTGCTTGAACAGCTCCTTGAGCATCCCGTCCAACTCCAAAACAGTGAAGTTAAAATTGAGGCCTAGGCGCAGCCTCATGATATCCGCCGGGCCCCCGAACAGCCAGGCGGGCCCCCCCCTCTCCTGCAGAGGGGCGATGTGGTGGCGAAGAAAGTCCGCGCCAACAGCCCCTACAGCGAGCCCATCAAGCCTGAGCCGCAGGATCCGGGTGGTGGCGATTTTTAGCTTAGCATCGTCCGCCGCCAGGGCGCTCCAGTCGCCGCCGCGCACTACTCGGGCTTGGCGCAAATTGGTGAATGGCTGCGGATCTGCATCAACAATCCAACACCACTCCGCTCTCCACTCATCCCATTTGCTGCGAAGCTCCCCCTCCAGATATACCTCCTTCTTACCGGCTCTCGAGATCCAGGCGATCCCGCCAGACAAGGGCTCTCCTTTCTCGACCCGGGGCATGAAATAGTGGCGGAAAAGGGCTACGTTGGGGTGGATTCCGACGAAGTTCTCGCAAAGATGCGCGAAAACCGCCATGGTCAGAACGGCGTTGGGGGTGAAATCAAGGAGATGGAGCCCGTATGTGTTCATGATGTCGCAGAAGAAATCGGAAAAGGGCGGGTAGAGCCCACAATAGAAGAACAATGGGAAGAAGTAGTATCCTTTTGGACACCGCTTCAAAGTAGAAGCTTCGGCGGAGAGTACCTGCGTGCGCGGATGCGCCCGCGTCTCCGTCGACCAGAAAAGATAGAACCACTCCCGCAGCGCCTTCGTGGTGAGCTCGGGGGGGAAAAGTGCTCGCTCCTTGCGCAGCGCCTCAAGCCGCAGTGCCTCGGCCGACTTCGCGCCCTTCCCGGTCTTCGGAGCCATGGCGGAGGCGGTGGGGAAGAGCGAGGGCGTTGGCGGCGACCGCGTCGACGAGAGCGGAGCGCTGCTCTCTTTCGGCTTGGGAAGCGGAGGGGAGCGGCGGAGCTTTCTGAGGAAGGAACCGCAAGTGGCGAAGGTGGGGGAATGCCCCCTGTTTCCCCTACTTATAAAGAGGAGAGGCGAACGTTACGCCTTTTCTGATTAAAGAATCACCCACGATCTCTCCCACGACGCCGCGTTCGACGCGTGCCGTTACGGGAGGGCGCGGTGGATACGGAGTTAGGTTTGGTGTGGACCCAGGCCGCGCGTGCCCGTGCCCTGTTTTGGGCCTGGCCCAACAGCACTCAGCACCGTGTGTGGCCCAGGCCCGGGGGCTCCTGTTGGTGTACTAAAGTAGGGGTACCTTAGCATCCCGAACTTGTGCACGGGCAGTCGGAGCGTCCCGCGGAAGGCTTGCCGGGCATCCGCCAAGATCCTCCGCAGTTCCTATTGATGCCATTCAAGAACAAAGTGTTTTAACTGAGAAGTCAAGGCCCCGGCAAGAGGAGCTTACCGGGAAGGACAAGGCCTTAGCAAGAGGAGCTTTCCGGGAAGGCAAACCAAAGAACTTGCCGCGACGCGTCGCGCGTCCCGGCAAGACCCGGCGAGCGACAAGCTACCGGGCGCGACAAGACAACGACCGCGGCAAGGCATTTGCCGCGGCGAAGCCACCACTCTGTGCCCACGCTCTAGCGCATCCAACGACGTGTCGCTGCAGGATCGTTCCAGGCACACGTGGCGGGAAGCTATGCAGCCAAGAGGTGCGAGGTGGCGAGTGGAGATGACGAGAAGGCCATCGTGGCGAACGGTGGCGCCCCTAACGGTCGCTTTTATGCACTGTTGGGCGATGCGGACGGGCATTAAATGCTCTTGTCCCCTATCGTCAGAGTTAGGTAGAGTGCACTGTAGAGGCAGTTGTACCAACCCCTCTTTTTACATTTGTACCCCTGTCCGCGTTGCCACCTGTCGGTGACCCCTTTAGCCTATAAAAGGAGGCCCATGCGCAACGTAGAGGGGGTTCGACTCATTCGAAACTACAGAACGCTCACGCTCTCGAGCAAGAACATAATAACACCACAAAGCAGCAGTAGGAGTTTTATCTCTCCGGAGAGCTCCGAAGCTGGGTAAAATCCCTCGCGTGCTTCGCCTCGATCTACTCTTCGTGCGTCCTCCGCTCCCTGCCGGACCGAGAAGGGGCCCTGCCCCATAGGTGTTCGTTTCCCACGACAGCATGGCTCTCTTCGCACACCTCTGCGAAGGCTTCGCCGGGGTGCACCCCCACATGGCGCTCTTCCGCCATTACTTCTCCCCTCGGATCCAAAAAGGGGGTGCCATCTCTGGCTGCGTCTCCTGGATCCCGAGGGCCAAGGGGGCGTACCCGAACGGCGCCACGAAGGAGAGGTGGGAACAATGGCGGGGCCGATGGTGCTGGATTGAGGAGAAGGACCCGCCAGTATTCTGCGCGGTTTGCCAGGAGCCGTCGGTCCGTGGAAGCGATTGGGGTGGCGTTCATGCCGACGACGCGAAGCTCACGATCGCCACCACCAGGATTCTTTGGCTCACCCAGGCTGGGCTCACCCTCGAAACGATCGGGGCGGACTTCATCCGCCGCCGAATTACCCCTTTGCACGACAAGGGGAGGCCGGCCTAGCTCTTTGTGAATGCCGCCGACAACATGAGGCTCCGCCCCGGCCTCAACAACAACCTGATGGTGCTGCAGCACGCCCACCTCTGTCAGCGGACCTTCCAGCTTGACTTTAATGATGAAGGTGAGCCGGAGCGGTCTGGCAAGCTTGGCAGGGCTGCCGGGAAGGCCGGCAAGGTCGTCAAGGAGCCTGTTTTCAAGTTGCCGGCGGGGATGGTCCCACTGAGTAATAACTCTCGCCGGTCCGAGATCATCGCCATGATGCCGCTCTTCAACGCGCATGGCCCTTACCCGAACTGGGTCGAGCTGGACGAGCTCCAAGTGTAGGAGTTCTTCGAGACCTTGCACGAGGTGTATGTCACCGTCGAGCCGCAGCTTATCCAGGTCACCTCTCCGGTGGAACTAGACTACATTGCCGCCAGGGTGGAGGAGGAGAGGCTTGCCGCGGAGGAGGCAAAGCTCGTTAAGGAGGCCGGCAGCGCCGGTGGCGTGGCAGACAAGGCTGCGGCGGAGGCGGAGGAAGAGGAGCTTGCCCGGTGGGCGGCAGCCGCTGGGAAGGCCAGCGACGCCGGCGTCGGGGCTCCCCTCATCGAGGACGCAGCCGACGGGTTGTCGGAGGCGGAGGGCGAGGGGGATAAGACCGCGACCGTCGACCCTCCAATCGCCGGAAAAGGGTGGGTCCTGCGGCGAGCCTCCTCCGGCGAGCCGGTCCGCCCCGACCGGGCCGCACAGCTGCGGCGGGCCCAGGAGGCACCCGTGCGCCAGACGAGGGCGGTGACAACGAAGAAAGCTGCGAAGGCCTTGGCATCGAAGAAGAAGGCATCCGCTTCTTTGTTGTCCAAGCGCGCCCGGACGCCATCGCCTCCCCCTTCGCCAGCAAACATCGGCGCGGGGATTGCATTTGACTTCGGGCACCTTAGCCCGGAGAGGAAGAGGAAGACAGCAGAGGAGGAGGAGGAGGAGGAAGAGTAAGCTCTGCTTTCTCCCTGCCCTCTCTTTTCTTTTCCTCCAATGGTGCTGCCCATTCTGACTTACCCTGTATTGCAGGGACTTGGAGACGCTGGCCCAGAGGGTGAAGAGGGCTAGGATTTTAGCGAGTGGCCAGCCCCCGGCAGACACCTCCAGCACGCCAATGGTGGTGTTGAGCAGCCCGGACAGCAGCCCCCAACCCAGCCCCCAGCGTGAGTCCATCACTCATTCCTTTGTCAACGTGCGCGATGCACGACGCTTTGGTACTGACCCTGCCGCGGATGTAGGAGGGGAGCAACACCAAGGGGAGCCGCATAGGGCTTCTCCCATCGTGCTGCCCCTGTCGACCACGCCGCCCCGAAGGGCGTCCCCGGCAAGGACACCAAGCGCCAAGGCCATGCACACGGAGGAGGAGGAGGAGAACCCGGCCACCGGTGGCTTCTCCTCGGCGCCAAACCTTGGCGGAGAAGGGACTTCTGCCTCTCAGCCTGGCATGGGTAAGCCTCTCGTCCTTTATTTCTGCTTGCTTTCTTTCTTTCCTTTTTTACTAGCTTTGATCTTGGCTCCGTCCTGCCCCTTCTTGGCATCCAGACCCCTCCTCGTTGGACTCGGATGACGTCGACACTGTCATCAAGGGCGTTGTCGCGGATGCCGCACCACAGGCCAAGAAGATCGCTGTCGAGGAGAGCGTCGAGGGCGCTGCTGAGGATGCCACCAAGGAGCCTGCCGAGGAGCCCGACAAGGAACCTGCCAAGGAAGTTGGCAAGGGCGCTGCCGAGGAGGTGGTGTTTGACGACCTACCCTCCTCCTCCGCTGTCTCTGGCTCCGGCAGGTACTTGAGGGTGAGCGACGACCTCTTCGTCCACCTCCTAGGTGCGTCGAGCACCAAGGCTCCCCTCAAGGGGGAGGTGTTCGACGAGGAGGTGCTTGCTGCTGCCGGGTTCGAGGTCGTTGACAAGCCAGGCGTCGGTGGTGACGGCTCCCAGGAGGAGCGGCTACTCCAAGCCATGGGCGCCAGCTTCCAGAAGCTTCAGGCGCTCCATCGCGCCTGTCTGGACAAGGTCAAGTCCAGGACGGCGGTGGTGGAGAAGGCGGAGGCGGACTTCGAGGGGCGCGTCACCGAGGCGCAAGACTGGTTCCGCAAGGCTCAGGACGAGCTGAAGGCCGCCCAGGGCGAGCTGGCCAAGCGCAACGTGGAGCTCACCCTGAAGCTAGCTGACGTCGAGAAGGCCCAGAAGACGGCAAAGAAATTGGCCGATGAAGCCGCGACCGTCCAGACCCAGCGCGAGGCCGCACTGAACTCCCAGGAGGAGGATCTCGCCGAGCGCGAGGAGAAGCTTGCCGCCACACTCCACGGCAAAGATGAGGAGGTGGACAAGCTCGTCGCGTGGCTGACCCAAGAGGTGGAGCAGAGTCATTAGGAGGCACTCAATGCCAATGCTCTGGTCCATGCCGGCAAGGTGAAGGAGCTGGAGGAGCAAGCTTTGAAGCTGTCCACGGAGAAGGACATGATCAACGGCGCCCTGGTAGAGGCAGATGGCGCATACGTCAGCAAGGCCGGAGAACTCTCCGAAGCCAACAACTCCCTCAGAGACCTGAAGCAGAAGCTGGGGGATATCGAGAAGATGCTGTTGGAGGCCCAAGCCCGAGAGGGGATCCTGACCAAGGAGCTGGAGACCGAGATGCAGCTGCGGATGAATGAGACCGCCAACCTCAAGGACCGCGTGGTGGGCGAGAAGCGTTGGCTTGAACGCCTCGTCGTTGTCGTGGAATCGGCCGCCACACAGATGGGCAGCATGGGGATGTCGAACATGAGGTACGCCCCGGAAGCAAGCCTGAGCCCCAGAGCCAATCTGACCTTGTACGTTGAGAAGGTCGTCGGCGCTCTGGAGCGGCTTCACTCCAACCGGACAGCCTCCCTGGCCGAGGAGTCCCGGATGCTTTGCCGGGGTGTCATGACCAGGGTGCTTGCCAAGATAGCTCACTGGCATCCTGACCTCGACATCGAAGCTGCGCTGCAGACTTGCCGGAGGATGCTGACATCGCAGCGCTCAATGAGCGTATCAAGCCACACCTTAGCCGCATCGACAAAATCAAGAGGTTGGAGGGCCAGTGCCGAGACTAGGCACCCCGTTTCGCACCGCCGCTGCAAGTTCATGACCAAGACAGTTGCTATCTTTAGTTAGAACCTCAGTGGCAATTTTATGTAATATAACTCTGCAATACTCTTGACATTATTCATGTTATTCCTGTTCAATTTTCCCTTGTATGTCCACCCTACGCTAACTGTGTAGGCTTGCCAGTGCGTAAACCCAGGGTGGCATCTTGAGGACGGATCCTCATTAGCCTGCCGGGTGTGCTTGCTACCGGGCAAACCACCGCACAACCCTCAATGCGGCCACTCGATCTGTCGAGTTTGACTCGAGTCAGAGTTGAGGGCGTTGCTGATGGCGGAAGGCTACCCTGCCGCTCTCGACGCGGCCGCTTGAACTGCTGAGCGGACTCGAAATAGAACAAAGGCGTTGCCAACCACGGGAGGGCCCCTCCGCGTACATGATTTCCATACATAGGCAAAATCTCCGAGGATGATAACCTCATATTAAGGAGAAGAGTTTAAAGGTTGGCATGACTTAGCTTTTTCATCGCCGCCCTAGCATCCCTTGCGCTCGCAGGCAGCGCCGCCCTCTTGGCCGCCTTCTCCGCAGGAGTCTTGGCGACGAAGAACTGCCAGGCCAACTACCAGACCAGATTCTCACAATTACGCCCCCTACCTAGCGCGCCAAAGCTGTCAGTGGGAAACGACACCTATGGGATCACAAGAATCCCTACTACGGTTGCGGGGCACGGGGTTGTGAGAAGAGCAGGATTAGTAGTCGACACAGGGATCGTTTACCCAGGTTCGGGCCGCGAGGATGCGTAAAACCCTAGTCCTGCTTGGTGGATGTATTGAGTGTTCTTGAGCTCTCGAGCTAGCCACGGGTGCTGCCTGGTTCGAAAGAGCCGAATCCCTTTTCCTGTATGCCATGGGCCTCCTTTTATAGGCGAAAGGGGCTACCACAGTGGCACATAGGAGGTGGAAAGGCCTACAGTGTTGCGAGCTTATAGCCCGTATTACAGGACAAGATGCATTTAATGCATGGCTTAGGTGTCCCTCACTTTATCGGGGACGGGAGTGAGGCCCGTCCCGTCCGTCGCTGCTCCTCCTCGCGGATGCGCTGCCCCAACTCTTCTTCTGCTGCACGGCACTGCGCGTCTAGTGGTAACGAATTGTGATCCATCTCCCGTAGCATGTTCTTGGTTGTTAATCGCATAGGAAATTTTAATTTGCAGTGAACGCACCCTACCGTAGAACCCAACACTGCTTTGTGGTGGATTTGCCTCGTGCAATGAGGATGAACTAGTACAGTGGAGAACAACCTCAGGAGGTGTGTTCTTGAGCTCAAGTGAGCTGGTGAGGGTGGAATGGTTTCTGTCGATTTGATATGTCGCCCCTCCCGCCCATAGTGGTGGCTAGGTCCTACTTATAGTGGCCTTGGTCCTCTTCCCAAATGAAGGCGGGAAGGGATCCCACAACAACCAAATTTGAAGGGAGACAACTAGTACATCTTATGCTGATGAAAGTTGTCTTCGCCTGCAAAAGCTTCTGGTCGTGACGCCACGGTGGGCTCAGCGATGACCTCCGTCCTGCCGTCCAGGTGGTGTTGGTCTTGTTGCACAGGAATGGAAACCTTTGGCTACTTCCTCGGGAATCCATGCCTGCTGCCTGCCTCCTTTGCACCAAAGCGGAAACTGGCACACTACACCCACTGGCGCCCGCCTGGCCTTGGTCGTCATGGCTCACGTCATCCGAACCTCACGAGGTGAGCCTTGCATAGAAATATCCGCTCCTTGGGAGCCAGCCTGAGGAGGCTGCTCCCCTTGGAGCTCTTGGTGTCGCCCGCCTCGTGAGGCTTGGCCCCTCGTGAGGGTCTTGAGTTGTGAAAGAACAAGTGCTCCCTGGGTGATTTTGGTAATTAATGTCAACATATCTCTTGTTGGACTAATACTTTTACCTAGTATGTTTCAGGTAAGTTCAACAATGGAGTGGCATGGACTAGAGGATGTGGAACCCATTCAAAATGCTAAGGACAAAGGATTGGCTCAAGCTCAAAGCACAAGACTCTACATTTTACCTTTAGTGATCCAAGATCACATTGAGTCCATAGGAAAGCCAATACTATTAAGAGGGGGGATGAGGTCTTGCTTAATGGCTTGCTTGCTAAAAGTGCTTAGTGATATGCTCCAAAGCCCTCAACTACTTTCTCACATCCACATATGTCCCAAACCAAAAGTCAAACTCGGCCCCACCGATTCTTTCTATCCGGCGCCACCGAGTTCACATGACATAGCCACTGCCACAAACCCTAATCTTTTCGGTCTCACCGACAGGGATCTCGGTCTCACCGAGATGGGATGGTAATCTCTCTGATGCCATTCGTAACATTTCGGTCAAACCGTGATAAGCGATCGGTCCCACCGAGATTGCAATGCAAACTCTCTATTTCCCTTTCGTACTGTTTTGGTTAAACCGAGATTAGCGAATCGGTCCTACCGAGTTTGCCTGACCAACTCTCTATGTGTCTATTACCAAAATCGGTCTCACCGAGTTTGTGTAATTGGTCTCACCAAGATTATGTTATGCCCTAACACTAACCATATCGGTCCCACCGAGTTGACATGTCGGTCCCACCAAAATTCCTGACGGTCACATTATTTACTAAATCGGTCTGACCGAGTTTCATGATTCGGTCCCACCGAGTTTGGTAAGTTGTGTGTAATTGTTAGATTTTGTGTGGAGGCTATAAATACCCCTCCACCCACTCTTCATTCATGGAGAGAGCCATCAGAACATGCCTACACTTCCAACATACATTTTCTGAGAGAGAACCACCTACACTTGTGTTGAGGTCAAGATATTCCATTCCTACCACATAAATCTTGATCTCTAGCCTTCCCCAAGTTGCTTTCCTCTCAAATCTTCTTTCCACCAAATCCAAATCCTGCAAAGAGAGTTGAGTGTTAGGGAGACTATCATTTGAAGCACAAGAGCAAGGAGTTCATCATCAACACACCATTTGTTACTTCTTGGCGAGTGGTGTCTCCTAGATTGGCTAGGTGTCACTTGGGAGCCTCCGTCAAGATTGTGGAGTTGAACCAAGGAGTTTGTAAGGGAAAGGAGGTCGCCTACTTCGTGAATATCTACCCTAGTGAGGCAAGTCCTTCGTGGGCGACGGCCATGGTGGGATAGACAAGGTTGCTTCTTAGTGGACCCTTCGTTGGTGGAGCCCTCCGTGGACTCACGCAACCGTTACCCTTCGTGGGTTGAAGTCTCCATCAACGTGGATGTATGATAGCACCACCTATCGGAACCACGGATAAAAAATCTCCGTGTCTCCAAATTGCGTTTGCACACTCCAATCCCATCCCTTTACATTCTTGCAAATTGCATGCTTTAGTTTCCGCTGCTCATATACTCTTGTCATGCTTGCTTGATATGTATTGTGAATGTTAAACTCATGCCACAACTCCACTCCAACTTAAAGAAATTAAAAACTGTAACTTTTCTTGCTTAGTGTCTATTCACCCCCCTCTAGACACCTCTTCACGATCCTTTCAATTGGTATCAGAGATTTGGTTTCCATTGCTTTGGTTTAAACACCATTGGAGGAAGATGGATGAGTCTACTTTGGGGAGTCTTAGACATAGAGTGCCTATACTTGATGGAGAGTATTTTCATGAGTGGAAAAATGAGATGCTTGTCATTTTGAATGAATATCAATTGAACAAGTACTTTACTAGCCCTTGTGCACCTCATGTTGATCCTATGCATCCTACTCTTGATGAGTCAATTGACATGATTCGCAATCTTAGAACTGTTAATCTTATCACTAGAGGATTGCCTAGAAACTTGAATGGATGTTTGCCTACTATTGATTGCGCCTACACTATATGGAAATTTCTTGAGGACCGCTTTCCAAACTATTCCTTGCAAAATCTAGATGAAATTCTCCATAAGTCTATTGCCTTGAGTAAGATGAATTCCAATGATCCTAAGTTTGGTGATTGTCTATTTGAGCTTACAAATCTTATGCGTGCCAAAGGAGATGTTGGAATTATTAGCGATATTATTTCCAAAGCTATTAGTGTTCGTAAAGAAGATCATTGTCAAACACATTCTAATGAATCACCCTCTCTAGGAATTGATCCATCACATGATGATGTTGAACATGGATACTATGATGAGGATGATGATATTGACTTTGATCTTGATGATGCAATGAGACACTTTGGTCTTATGGAAAATCTTTGGGGATACATGGCAGGAGGAAAGGAATGGGTTCTTTATAGTGGATGTATCGATCACATGACCGGAGATAAAGATATGTTTCGTGAGCTTGCTGAAAACGACGGCCCTCGAAAGTATGTCACTTTTGGTGATAACTCAAAGGGTAATGTGGTTGGCCTTGGTAAGGTGGCCATCCCATATGATAGCTACATAGAAAATGTCATGCTCGTTGGATCTCTTGGTTAGAATTTACTTTCAGTATCTAAACTTGCTGATTCCGGTTTCAGTGTCCTATTTACTGAAGTAGATTGCCAAGTGTTTCATAGAGATAATCATAAAATGGTCTTTACTGGTATACGTAGAGGTGATCTTTACATTGTTGATTTCACTAAAAAGGCTCAACCTAGAACTTGCTTAATTGCTATATCCTCTAAAGGCTGGTTATGGCATAGACGATTAGGTCATGTGGGCATGCGAAAACTTGACAAGCTTATTAAAGGAAATCATATCCTTGGTGTTAACGATGTCATATTTGATAAGGATAGACTTTGCAGCGCTTGTCAAGCAGGTAAATAGTTGGAGGAAGGCATCCCGTGAAGAACATCATGACCACAAGGAGGCCGCTCGAGCTACTTCACATGGATCTTTTTGGTCCCAACACTTACAAAAGCCTTGGTGGAAATTCTTTTGGTCTAGTCATAGTCGATGATTTTTCAAGATTTACATGGGTGTTCTTTCTCGATGATAAATCGCAGGTCCAAAAGATCTTCAAAAACTTTGCGAGGAAGACCCAAAATCAATTTGAAGTGAAGATCAAGAAGGTTCGCAGCGACAATGGAACGGAGTTCAAGAACGCAAATGTGGACACCTTTCTTGACAAAGAAGGGATTTCACATGAGTTCTCGGCTATGTACACACCTCAACAAAATGGAGTTGTTGAGCGGAAGAACCGGAAGCTCATCGAAATGGCAAGAATGATGCTTGATGAGTACAAGATGCTGAAGCACTTTTGGGCGGAAGCGGTTGAGACAGCTTGCCATGCAACAAATCGCTTGTATCTTCACAAGCTACTCGGCAAGACGGCATACGAGTTCCTCTGGTAACAAACCCCAAGTTGGATACTTCCGAGTATTCGGCTCAAAGTGCTACATTCTTGATAAGCATCATCGTTCTAAATTTGCTCCTAAGTCTCATGAAGGTTTCCTACTTGGCTATGGCTCAAACTCTCACACTTACCGTGTCTACAATAATTTCACCCGGAAGGTTGAAGAGACAGTAGATGTGAAGTTTGATGAATCTAACGGCTCACAAGTAGAGCAATTGCCAATTGATGTAGGAGGCAAAGACCCTTCAGAAGCAATCCAAGACTTGTCTATTGGCCAGATTCGTCCAACGGAGCTGAAGGAGAGTACCTCGTCCGTCCAAGTGGAAGCTTCTACCTCACGACAAGGTGAACCAACAGTAGATACGGAAGCATCCACAAGTGGGACACACCAAGATGAAGAAAACGAGGAAGTACACCAAGATGAACATCAACAACCTCCTTCTCCGCAACGACAAGAGAACGACAACATCAACAATGAAGAAGGCCAAGAAGAAGAACAAGATGAAGAAGATGTTCCACCAAGATCCAAGCAAAAGCTTTCAGAGTTCGAGCAAGAGTTGCTAAAGACCATCCCGTCGAGCAAATCTACAATGATATCCAAACTGGTAGAATCACTCGCTCTAAAACTCGTTTGGCTAACTTTTGTGAACATTATTCATTCATCTCTAGCATTGAACCTATGAAGGTTGAAGAAGCATTGGAAGATCCGGATTGGATAGACGCCATGCATGAAGAGCTACACAACTTTGAGAGAAGCCAAGTTTGGACATTGGTTGAGAAGCCTGACGACAACCACAACATCATTAGTACCAAATGGGTGTTTCGCAATAAGCAAGATGAAGATGGACAAGTGGTTCACAACAAAGCACGTCTCGTCGCCCAAGGCTACACCCAAGTCGAAGGTATGGACTATGGTGAGACATATGCCCCCGTTGCTAGACTTGAGTCCATTCGCATCTTACTTGCCTATGCTAATCACCATGATATAACCTTGTACCAAATGGACATTAAAAGTGCTTTTCTAAATTGTGAAATAGAGGAGGAAGTTTATGTTAAGCAACCTCCCAGCTTTGTCAATCCTAAGAAACCTAATCATGTTTACAAACTTCACAAAGCTCTTTATGGTCTTAAACAAGCTCCTAGAGCATGGTATAAATGCTTGACCAAGTTCCTTATTGAAAAAGGATTTGAAATAGGAAAAATTGATTCTACTCCTTTTACTAAAAGGGTTAATGGAGAACTATTTGTCTGCCAAATCTATGTTGATGATATTATATTTGGTTCAAGTAACCCTCACTTTAGTGAGAAGTATGGAAAGCTAATGTCGGAGAAGTTATAGATGTCTATAATGAGTGAACTCAAATTCTTTCTCGGTTTGCAAATCAAGCAAACTAAGGAAGGTACCTTTGTCTCTCAAACAAAGTACACCAAGGACTTATTCAAGAAGTTCAATATGCAAGAATGCAAAGGTATGACTACACCAATGCCTACTAGTGGACATCTTGATTTGACCAAAGATGGTGAACCGGTTGATCAAAAGGTTTACCGCTCCATGATTGGTTCATAGTTATATATATGTGCCTCTCGTCCCGATATTATGCTAAGTGTGTGCATGTGTGCGCTATATCAAGCGGCCCCGAAAGAATCTCATCTTAAGGCTGTGAAAAGGATAGTGAGATACTTAATCCATACACCAAACTTTGGCATTTGGTATCCAAAGAGGGCCTCTTCTAATCTTGTTGGCTACTCCGACTTGGACTATGCCGGTGACAAGGTTGATAGAAAGTCCACTTCGGGTACTTGTCAATTTCTTGGTAGATCTCTTGTTTCTTGGTCCTCCAAGAACAAAACTCGGTATCCTTATCCACAGCCGAAGCAGAATACATTGCCGCTGGTTCATGTTGTGCTCAATTACTTTGGATGACCGAAACTCTTATAAATTATGGGAAATATGTGAAACATGTTCCATTGCTCTATGACAATGAAAGTGCTATCAAGATTGCTCACAATCCCGTGCAACACTCTCGAACTAAGCATATTGAAGTTCGTCATCATTTCATTCCAGATCACGTTGCTAAGGGTGATATTAACCTTAAGCATGTTTGTACCGACAAGCAATTGGCGGATATATTCACTAAACCACTTGATGAGAAAGTGTTTTGCAGGTTGAGAGGTGAATTGAACATCATTGATGCTTCAAAATTGGAGTAGGAACTCCATTTGGATACATGCAAGACATGAGCCTATGAGTAATCCTTGATATTTATCTTATGATGATAATCTTATGTCTTGGATATATTTGCACCTTGCATGTTATCTAACCCTTGTAGGTACTTGGATGAATCTAAATCTATGAGATTGCAATCACTCACATCTTGAGCAATCTCTACATCACCAAGTCTCTACACAATGGTGGTTGAAGACAAGGAAGCACGAAACCCTTCAAACATATCCTTTGACAAATTCTTCATTGAGTTTCATGATTGTACTTTTGGATACACAAGTGCTCTTCCTTGCAAAAACTAACCCATATAGGTAGATGAACTCAAATTACAAGTGGTGCTCCCAACTCTTGATGAGCTACATCAACCTTGAGCAACCCACACAAGTTCAACTACATGATCACGATCAACACCACCACCCAAGGTATGTTATTCCATCTTAGAGAAGCTTTACTCCAAGTCATGAGTCAAAGCAACTCAACAAGATGTGAATACATCAAAATGCTTAAACAAAAAATGGTAACCCCATTTTGAGCTTAAACGATGCGTATGACCCATGATCAAGTGATCTCACTTGACTCCTAAGTCAATATACTCTAACATAGGTGACTTTGTCGCCCACCAATTCTAGATGAAGTTCTCTTGTGTTCTTTTCTGTGCTCTTGCATTTGTCTCATGCATATTTGTTTCCCCTTTCAAAAAAACTTCATCTAGATTTCTTCTCTATTCTGCATTCCCTGCATCCAATTCCATGCAAATCATTCTGAAATCTTACTTGTCTAGTGAGTTGAGGTGACAAGTGTTTCTCTGTGATGAACTCGGTCACACCAGTATGTTGCCTTTGGTCGAACCGAAATCCTTTGGTGCAACCGAAGCACACAACTCAGTGCCACCGATTTCACTACAGGAAAGACAGCTTGCCACTTGTTCCTGCATTCTTTTTGATCCAGCTCCACTCAGTGATTCTTGTGCTCTACCAGCATCACATCGACTTGCTGCTTTGTACTGTGACTCCAGAACCAAACCCATTTGTAACAAAAATCCAGAAGAACCCTTCTTGGAAATGATGTCAAACAGGTAGAGAGAGCTCACATCAAAGCTTAATCATTTATATAGGGGGAGAATACTCAGACAGAGAGAGAGACCCCAGATGCTTGGTGTTCAAGAGGAGAGAAGTCACATGTCTTTAAGAGGGGAAAGACATGTTCATATTTGATTGTTTGCATTAGCTCTGTTTTTCTTCTTTGCTCTAAGTTTTTGTTCCCTATCTTCTCCCAATATCCCATGCCAGATTCAGGGGGAGCAAGACATCTAAGGGAAGGAAATCCTTGAATTCATTGCACATCTTTACCTTTGGGGACATGTCTATATCCAATGGGGTACTTAGTACTCACTCTCTACATGTCATCCCAGTCTTGGTACTCTTGTGGTTTCTTTTGTTTGCTCTGACTAGTAGGTGCATCTGTGTTAACTAACCTTGTTTACACAGGTTCATTCCTTCCTAAGCCAACTCAAGACCACAAGGTAAGTATATGCATCACAGTCATGTAAATGAGGATTTCTAGCTGATGTACATACTGTTTGCAAGAAGGACTCATGAGCATGAAGGTACATTTCCTATACTCACACCATTTGCTCTAATGCATATAGCCAAGATACATGTAACACATCGCTTACTCTGTCATGCTTATGCATTCACATGCTCCTATATTTCATATTTACATGATTGCATACATGTAGGGGGGGCCTATGCATGTTACATGTCTTTCCAAAGCTTTACTTGTTACTCGCTATATCTTTATCTAAAGCTTTGATGTATGTTGTCATCATTACCAAAAGGGGGAGATTGAAAGCACAAGTGCTCCCTGGGTGATTTTGGTAATTAATGTCATCATATCTCTTGTTGGACTAATACTTTTACCTAGTATGTTTCAGATAAGTTCAACAATGGAGTGGCATGGACTAGAGGATGTGGAACCCCTTCAAGATGCTAAGGAGAAAGGATTGGCTCAAGCTCAAAGCACAAGACTCTACATTTTACCTTTAGTGATCCAAGATCACATTGAATCCATAGGAAAGTCGATACTATTAAGAGGGGATGAGGTGTTGCTTAATGGCTTGCTTGCTCAAAGTGCTTAGTGATATGATCCAAAGCCCTCAACTACTTTCTCACATCCACATATGTTCCAAACCAAAAGTCAAACTCGGCCCCACCGATTCTTTTTATCCGGCGCCACTGAGTTCAGATGACATAGCCACTGCCACAAACCCTAGTCTTTTCGGTCTCACCGATAGGGATCTCGGTCTCACCGAGATGGGATTGTAATCTCTCTATTGCCCTTCGTAACATTTTGGTGAAATCGAGATAAGCGATCGGTCCCGCTAAGATTGCAATGCAAACTCTCTGTTTCCCTTTCGTACCATTTCGGTCAAACTGAGATGAGCGAATCGGTCCTACCGAGTTTGCCTGACCAACTCTATGTGTGTCTATTACCAAAATCGGTCTCACCGAGTTTGTGTAATCGGTCTCACTGAGTTTGTGTAATCGGTATCACCGAGATTACGTTATGCCCTAACCCTGACCATATCTGTCCCATCGAGTTGACATGTCGGTCCGACCGAAATTCCTAATGGTCACATTATTTACTAAATCGGTCTGACCAAGTTTCACGATTCGGTCCCACCGAGTTTGGTAAGTTGTGTGTAATAGTTAGATTTTGTGTGGAGGCTATATATATCCCTCCACCCACTCTTCATTCGTGGAGAGAGCCATCAGAACATGCCTACACTTCCAACATACATTTTCTAAGAGAGAACCACCTACACTTGTGTTGAGGTCAAGTTATTCCATTCCTACCACATAAGTCTTGATCTCTAGCCTTCCCCAAGTTGCTTTCCACACAAATCTTATTTCCACCAAATCCAAATCCTGTGAGAGAGAGTTGAGTGTTGGGGAGACTATCATTTGAAGCACAAGAACAAGGAGTTAATCATCAACACACCATTTGTTACTTCTTGGAGAGTGGTGTCTCCTAGATTGGCTAGGTGTCACTTGGGAGCCTCCATAAAGATTGTGGAGTTGAACCAAGGAGTTTGTAAGGGCAAGGAGATTGCCTACTTCGTGAAGATCTACCCTAGTGAGGCAAGTCCTTCGTGGGCGACGGCCATGGTGGGATAGACAAGGTTGCTTCTTCGTGGACCCTTCGTGGGTGGAACCCTCCATGGACTTGCACAACCGTTACCCTTCGTGGGTTGAAGTCTACATCAACGTGGATGTACGATAGCACCACCTATCGGAACCACGGATAAAAAATCTCCGTGTCTCCAAATTGCGTTTGCACACTCCAATCCCATCCCTTTACATTCTTGCAAATTGCATGCTTTAATTTCCACTGCTCATATACTCTTGTCATGCTTGCTTGATATGTATTGTGAATGTTAAACTCGTGCCACAACTCCACTCCAAGTTAAAGAAATTAAAAACCGTAACTTTTCTTGCTTAGTGTCTATTCACCCCCCTCTAGACACCTCTTCTCGATCCTTTCAAGTTGTCGATGTCGAAGCTAGGCCATACCAGGCCATCGATGGACCCACGTCGTGGGCCGCGGGTAGGCAAGTCTGAGTACCCCCATTCCCAGCCTGCTGAGCCGTGGACCCACGCCGAGCGTAGATCACGTGAATTCATGGTGTGGGCAGCCTTGTGGATCCGGCTCGCGAGGTTCTTCGCCGATGAGCTGCCGCTGAGGGGGCCACTTGAGCTGTGGCTGCAGCACGCCGGGTGTTGCGGCCTGGCCTCCGAGTTTGATGACGAGGTGCCCCCTGGCGATGTCTTCATGACCCGTGAATGGGGCGAGGTCGCTCGAGCCTGCCGCGTAGAGGGGGCCCTCGCAATCCACTTCGAATACGATGACACCTCCACCCTGTTCTTCAAGGTCTTCGACGAGGAGGGCCGATGACTGGAGTGTTGCCCTAGAGGAAGCAGCCTGCGGGACGCTGCCATGGGTGTTGGGCCCATCCCCGCCCCCACCGGCGTCTCCGCCACCAGCAGTGATGACTCCTGGGAATCCAGCTGTCCGTGTCAAAACCGACAGATCTCGGGTAGGGGGTCCAGAACTGTGCGTTTAAGGATCAAAGGTAACAGGAGGTAGGGGACACAATGTTTACCCAGGTTCAGGCCCTCTTAATGCAGGTAATACCCTACTTCCTTCACTAATGGAATCAGCTTCTTTGCCGTCCGCCATGGCGGATGGCAAAGGCATGGATCCCGGACGGCAAAGTCCTTTGCCGTCAGCCAGCGGATGGCAAACCGTTCGGCTGAATACGTGCCAGCAAAGGCCTTATTTGCCGTCCACTTTGTAGAAACGGATGGCAAAGGATTGTGCCGTCAGCCATCCAAGGCCAGCGGACGGCAACGACGATGGACGACAGCGGTGTGAGGTGAGAGCCGTTAGGGGTTAACGGCATTGTTTGTCGTCCGCCAGCTGACGGCAAAGAGGCAAAGCTCTTTGCCGTCCGCTAACGGACGGCAAAGAGCTTAGCTAGGGCACCACTGGGGTGCTGCCACGTGGCTAGCTATGCCGTCAGCCAGCAGACAGCATAGATGGCCCTGTTGCCAGGCCTATTTGGTCACTTTGCCATCCGCTTGCAGACGGCAAAATGACCAAATAGGCAGCCAGTGTTGCCAGTTTGCACAGGTGACTGCCATGTGTCCTCTTTGTCGTCAGCTAGCGGACGGCAAAGATCCTGTATAGCCCTTGTTTTTTCTTTTTTTTTTCTTAAATTCATTCAATTTCATAGATATATATATATACACATATGAAAATACTTTCGACAAGCATACCAACACATAATACATACCATATCATATACCTCCCATATGGTTATGATCATCCAACACATATACATAGCAAATCAAAAGTCCATATGCAACATATATAGCTAGCCAACATATCCAACAACAAGCATACAATGGTTTCATCCATACATGCATATATAGGTAGCAAGTTTCACATTGTTCATCCTACAAAATCAAAACAAAAAGGAAGCATAAAGAGAAGAGTAGACTCCATCGACGCAAGCTTCCTCATCTAAAGTAAATCTGCAAATAGGGAAAGAAGAAAGTTAGAAGAAGAAAGTAAGAAGAAGAAGAAGAAGACTAGCTAGAAGAAGAAGAAGAAAAAGAAGAAGAAAATGCTAAGTGTAGGTCATTTTAGAGCTAAGCTAGGTAAATAGGTCATTTTGGAGCTTAGTAAGGTTATTATGTCATTTTCGAGGAAAATAAGCTAAGTCTATATCATTTAGGACGTAACAAAGATTATCATGCCATTTTTTATCTAAGTATGCTAAGTATGTCATAAATGAACTGAATAAGCTAAGTATAGCTCATTTTTTATATAACTTAGGTAATTATGCCATTTAGAAGGAAAATAAGCTAAGTATCCATTTGTAAAGCAAAAAATTAGAGAAAACTTACCCTCATCACAACAAATATGATGAAGATCGCAACTAAGGTAACAATTGATCCAACGGCATAATGATACTAAGCCTCATTATCAATGGCATATTTTCTAATCTTCTTAAGCTTCAGGCGCATTGCATCCATCTTCAAGCGCATTGCATTCATCTTCATCTTGTGATCATCGATGACATCGGCAACATACAACTCCAATGTCATCTTCTCTTTTTCGATTCTTTTAATTTTTTATTTCAAATACTCATTTCTCTTTCAACTAAATGTAACTTCTCGACAAGAGGGTCGGTCTCAAATTCCGGTTCACATACCTCCTAGATTAAAATATCTCTATGTCAACTTGATGGCCATAATTGTCATAAATGCGAGATGCAACAAATAGTTATGAAAGAGAATTTACCACATCCGAATCATAAAGCGGGCGAGGGCCAACGGGGACGGAAATCAAGACCATGGCACTACGTATAAGAAACAATCATACAAAGTAAGAAAATTATACATACCTACTATATAAATCATACAAAGTACAACATAAAAATTTGAATACCTAAGAATCACTATCGGTAATGACGTGCTCATCATCATCATTAATAAATGCATCATCATCATCACTATCGGTAATGACGTGCTCATCATCATCATTAATAAATGCATCATCATGTGGAAGGCCACCTTTACGTAAACGTTCAAGCATTGACAGGTCATCTGCAGCAGTAACTTCTTCTTCTGCCGGCTCTTCTTGTTCCGACTCAGGGTCGGATTCACTATCGTTGTCTACTTCAATGTTCTGGGGTGGAGTAAAGCGTTTCTTGAAACGTTTTTTGGCAAGACATGTTTCTTGGAAGAATTCTCCTTCGTCATATGTGTCTTGGTTAATGTGACGTTCATAATCCTCTTCATTGTGGGAGGTGGTCTAACACGTGGCGACACTTCATAAACGACATCCCAACCACTGAGATTTGGATCACTTTGACAGGCCCATGGTAGATAGAAAACTTGGGTTGCCTCTTGAGTCGTAATATAGACATCGGGAACATCCAAATGGGTGCTTTGTTTGATTTTGACTAGCCCTATATGTTCATGAGTCCTTCTAGTCTCCCTAGGCTGGAACCAATAACATCTGAAGAGTACGACCTTTGGTGGGTTATCACCATAGAATTGAAGTTCATAAATTGCTTCAACTCTTCCATAATACTCGACACCTCCTTCGCCGATAGCAGAGACACAACAATTTATAGACTTTCGGTCGGCCATAGATAGCTCTTTGCCATAGGTACGAAAGCGATACCCGTTGATGTCGTAATTGTCAAATGAACGGACCTTATAGTCAAAACCATTAGCTACTTGTCTCAGTTCGGCATCCATAATCTCTGAATTAGCCTACAAGTTTAATAAGAAATGATTGTCGCATTAGTCACAAATTAGCCAAAGAAATGAAAGGGTCTAATGGAAATTACCATTTTTTTGAACCAAGAGATGAAACCGGGATATTCGCCTCCTTGCTTTGCCAGAAGCTCTTACTCTTTGACGAAATCCTTTTGGATCACCGCTCTATACGAGAGTATGGCGACGTATCGACTGCATCAAATATCCAGGAATAAGAGCAGTTCAAAGAAATTAGAAGTTGCGAAACAATGTAACGAGATCTTACTCGATGTACGGCGCACTTCTATTAGGTTGTTAAAGAGATACAGCGAAATGGTCTGCCATTCTTCAACATCCAACGATACTGGTTTCCAAGCACTGGATGGTGCGAGATTCCCTTTGAATAGGCTGAGGTTGGATTGACCCTTTGTAGGCTCGTCGGCATTGTACCGAGGCTTCGGATTATGCAAATGATGATTTTTGGCTTCGTAGTGTGCTGTCACGAAGTTTGACGCCTCCTCAGTGATGAATGCCTCGGCCATCGATGCTTCTATTCTACGTTTATTTTTACATTTTGCTCCAAGCGTCTTATGCATCCTATCAGTTGAGTGCACCAATGATTTTGCATGGGCCCCCCCAATCGTGCCTCGGTCGGAAGATGCAAAATCAAGTGTTGCATTGGATTAAAGAAGCTTGGCGGAAAGTTAATCTCTAACTTACAGATCAACTCCAGCGCCAACTGTTCCATTTCTTCTAGGAGGCCAGGCGATAGTTCTTTCGCACAAAGAACACAAAAGGAATAGCTCAACTCTTCTAGTACTAGCCATTCATCCTCAGGGATGAGGCCATGCAACATCACCGGCATTATCCGCTCTATCCATATGTGCCAATCATGACTTTTTAGAGCAAATATTTTCAATTTATCAAGAATCGCTCCCCTCTTTAGATTTGCTTCATACCCATTGGGGAACATCAACTAGATTTTCACCCTCAAAATAATTTCCTTCATAGACGGCCTTCCAAGATTGAACCATGCCTTTGGCTTCTTCTAGTTCTGCTTTCCTTTCGGTTCTTGCATGTTTTGTAACGGTCTATCACAGAGCTCCTCTAGATCGTCTCTAGCCTTAGTATTATCCTTTGATTTCCCCTCTATGCCAAACAATGTACCAAAAATGGCTTCGGCGATATTCTTTTCAGTGTGCATCACGTCGATGTTGTGTGGGCAAAGGACGTCTTTGAAGTAAGGAAGATCCCAGAAGCATGTCTTGTGAGTCCATGCGTGTTCCTTATTATACTTCTTGAAATACCCTAGACGCTCTGGATTTGGCTTGAGAGCATTTATCTGATCTAGGGTATGTTGGCCTGTCAACGCAGGTGGTGCAGAGTGTTTGACAACTCTACCTTTCATGAAGTTGTTCTTGTCTTTCCTGAACTTATGGCGAGGATCTAGAAACTGTCTATGCAAGTCGAAGCAACTATACTTGCGCCCCGCCGCCAGCCAACAAAACTCAAGAGCTCCATTGCATGTGGGGCACGGGAACCTTCCATGCACACACCAGCCAACGAATAGCGCATACGCCGGCAAGTCATGCGTCGAGTACATGTACCAGGCATGCATTATGAAGTTCTGTTTGCTAAAGGCGTCGTATGTCTTGAACCCATTATCCCAAGCTTCTTGCAATTCATCCTTAAGCGGTTGCATGTACACATCCATATTTTTCTCCGGATAGTTGGGCCCTGGAATTATCAACGTCAGGAAAATGTTCTTTCTTTGCATAATCTGCCCGGAGGGGAGATTGAGTGGAATGACAAACACGGGCCAACAGCTGCATGAGGCTGCCATCTGACCAAACACACTGAACCCATCTATGCTGACGGCGACTCGAGGAAGCCTTGGATCTGCTGTTTTTTCCTTATGTAATGCATCGAAGCGCTTCCACGCTTCACCATCCGATGTGTGCACCATCATCACATTCCCATCTGCATCTAGTTCGGTTCTTTTGCCCGTTTTGTGCAATGTCATGTGTCTGGCCATCTCTTCAACCATGAAAAGACGTTGAAGTCTTGGTACGATTGGCATATACCGAAGAACATTAATGGGTATTTTGGTCTGCGTCTTCTCACCCATACCGTTGTCTACCACAACATACCTGGAAGAATTGCAAATGGGACAATATTTCAAGTCCTCATACTGAAGCCTAAATAAGACAAATCCTTTCTCACAGGCATGTATCTTCTCATAGGGCATCTTAAGAGCACGGAGGATTTTGTCTGACTGGTACAGGTTTGGAGGTAGCACATGGCCTTTGGGTAGAAATCGTTCATAACTGTCATCATCGCGTCGTAGCATTCTCTACCCAAGTTGAATTGAGCCTTCAAAGCCATTATTTGTGAGATGGCATCCAGCTGACAAAGCTCAGTGTGCTCGTGGAGAGGACATTTTGAGGACTCCAACATTTCAGTGAAGGCCTTTGCAGACTCCTCCATCTCCTCGTCCGAGTCCCAAGCATCGTGAAAGTCTTGCACCATGTCTGCGGTCCTAGTACCATGCTCGTCGGTGCGACAACGAACCACCTCGGCTCTGGCACGTTGGGCAGACTCACCATGTAATGTCCAGACCGTGTAACCAGGCATAAAACCAAACTTCTGCAGGTGTTTACTCATTTGAAGCTCGTCCCTCTGATTATAATTGTTGCACCGGACACAGGGGCACCAGCTAAATTTTTGGCCATTTGCAAATGCGGCTCTAACAAACCGCTTAGTTTTTGTTAACCATTCCTCGGTCCGAACATACTGACTAGTGTAACAGGTGTACATCCACGCATGATCACTCATATTGACTTCCTACTGGACACACAAGAAATATATACATAATTAGGCAAACCATATCCATCAGTTAATGGAGTTTGTTAGTTTAATTATGTCCATGCAACCTACACGCTAATAGGTAAGGATATGTCCTAATCCCACCCGAGTATGTGTAGATCGGGTTCGTTTTCCCATGCTTTGCTCCGGATCCGACGCAAAATTTCGGCAGCACCTCCCCGCTGTTCTCCTGATACACGTCTCGGCAATAAGCAGAGAGGATGTGTACCCGAAGAACAACAGGGAGGCACTATCGAAATTCTGCATCGGATCTGGAGCTGAGCATACGAGAAAACGAACACAATCTACACATACTCGAGCTGTCCATGGATAACGTTGGACAATTCGAAAGAATCACGATTATAAATATGCAAATGCATGCATATTTATAGATGTAACCCTTTGTAACGAGAGACGCATAGTGGTTACGCATACTGATGATTGACACCTATAGCTAGCAAGTTTCATCGGCACGAAGACCGGAACAGAGCAAATGAAGGGGGGAGGAGGAGATGTCATTTGTGCTCACCAACGAACGCAGGGGCGGAGCTCGTCGGACACTAGACCCTCGCAACAACGAAATGATTGCATATTTAAATCGAAAGATGAGTAACATAGCAAGTATTCGACACCGACGGCCACATGTACCTCGCACTGACGATACTTGCTATTTACGGTACCATCGACACCAAGGAACCCTCTAACCCGCTCGTCACCGGGTAAACTAAATAGCAACTACCATCGTTGCAAGGTACATGAGGCGGTCGGCGTTGAACACTAGATCCACATACCACAAGTGAAGCTGGCGCCCGGTGTCCCGCAACAATAGTTCTGGTGGCCGATGACGGTCGAACACCTTGGCGAATTTGTCTGGCAGCCTCTGCGATGAGGATTAAAGTCAAGTTTTGAAATTTTCAAACAACCAAACCGACTTGAGTTAGTTTGGGTGTTTCAAGTTTCAACACTTAGCTTTCAATCGTCATCTCTGAGGCTGTCAGACAAATTTGCAATGGTGTTCGACCGCCATCGACACCGAGAACTGTTGCTGCTGGACGCAGGACCCCTGTGTCACTTGTGGGACGTGGATGTAGTATTCGACACCGATAGCCACATGTACCTCACACCGACGATACTTACTTAGGGTACCATCGACACTGAGGAACCCCCTAATTAACCCCCTAATTCACAATGGTGTTCGACCTCCATCGACGCCGAGAACAGTCGACGCACGGTCGACGGGTCAGCACCCGTACCGGGGGTTCTCGGCATGGGCGTTGGGACCGGCGGGACCCACCAGCTCCACCATCTATCCCCTCGGCCACCCTCTTCCTTTTTCCCTTTTTCCTCTTCTTCTACTTATTTTTCTTTTTTCAATTATTTTCTTCTTCTAACTATCTAAACCTAAATCTAGCAGTAACCTAACTATCTACCACTAAAACCTAAACCTAAACCGAAACACAAAAACCTCTTCTTCTAACTATCTACCACTAAAACCTAAACCTAAACACAAAAAACAATAAAAAACAATCCCCTTGGGTGGCGGGGCCGGGGCGCCGCTGGGGCGGCAAGCCTTGGGCGGCTCGGCGGTGGTGGAGGAGGCGGCGGGC